>NC_089873.1:136050000-136270000 GCF_040182565.1 Anser cygnoides
CTTGCTTTTGCTTTCAGCATTACCTGTTTCTCTAAGCTAATTACTTATCCCTCCCAGCTCTATAAAATTGCCAGATCATAAACTCCTGTAACCAAGCAATTCATTAATCCCTTTAAGCTAATTAAAGACAGAAAGTTAAGCTACAAGTAAATCAAATGGTTTGAGGAAATTTCTTTTATTTTCCTCTATTTTCAATCTAATTTTATACTTTGGATAGTGATACATACTTGAACATGTGCTTAGCATTTTACAGGTAGACAAGAGGGCTATGCCTTCAAGACCTTACCTTTTTAATGCCATCCTTCTGCTCCTTAGAATAGGGAAAGTAGGATTAAATGAATTCTGGCTTGCACATTAGCAAAGACAGTATTTCATTCTTTACCATCCCTTTCTTCTCTTACACCCGCTGAATCTCAAGGGGCTCAGAGGAGGACCATGGCTGACACTAGTAAGAAATCTAGACACTGCATGACAATCCTCCCTTGGGGAAGGTAAATTAATATTGTCTGTGCTTATTTACATTCATCTCCCCCTGCTACTTGAAAGATTCTTTTTGAGTAAGAGACATGCAGAAAAAAGATTTTAAAGATGCTTCTGACAGCCTGATTTTCACTAGAAACATACTGAGAGAAACAATACAGAGAAGACAAACATATGCAGTCCCTGAAATAGCGCAAATTCAACCCCATTTTGTCATGAGCTGCTGTGGCAATGTGGTTAATTCCTTGTGTTGGGGACATTTTGACATCTGATATAGTACCAAAAAAAAAAAAAGAGGTTCTGTACGCTGGTATACAATCAGCTGGACTGTGATATCAATCCACTACTGAATAATTAAATAATAATAATAATAATAATCTTACTAGTGTTAAGTGTTATTTTTTTGCAAAGAACTCTAGCTTTGAGGCTTAGCCTCAATGGAAGATAGGAATAAAGGAAAAAAAAAAATCTCTTATTTATTCTTCTAGTCTTCACACAAGTGTGATTAAGATCTTTAAAATAATGCACCAAAAAGGTTCAAAATGGAAACCAAGGAAAAGCAAAACTTACTAAATTGTAACATTATTTTCTGGTTGGTAAATTGCTTGTTGGAAAAGATTCTATTAAATCTAATAGAAGACGTCTGACAGAAAGAAGAAATAATGGAAAGTACCTGCACTCAGTCAGTTTTCTTTAGTATTTCTAGGCACCATGGTAATAAATGACTCCATTAGAATGGAAGCAGGTTATATGCATTGTCTTGTCTGCACTACAAATTCACAAGCACATTTTTTTCTACTGTTCTTTCATTAAGATTTTCTGACAACAGAGGAAAACAAATCTTAAACTAGAAATGAATTATGTTTGTAGCTAAATAGTTTGCTTGCAGCGAACAACGTGTAAAGTATGAATTTTTATTCTTACCACTTGCATTGCTTGTCTGCTTTAGTCCAGTGTAATTTTAGAATTAAAACCATGTCAGTCAGGTCTGGTCAGGTAGAATTGATTTACATTTGAAACTAAATTGTTTGTTTGCAGCAAGACAATGTGTGAGCTGTGACGTTCTACTCTTATCACTTACATTGCTTGTCCACTTTTGTCCAGTGTAATTTTAGAAGTAAAGCCATGTCAGTCAGGCCTGGTTGGGTATATATGAAACAGAACTCATCTGAGGAAGGAAACAAACCCCAAAAAAAAAAAGAAATAATACCATAAATGTTTAACATTATTTTTTAAATTATTATTTATTTCCAGCTGTGACAGACTGCAAGCAAAGACACTATTAAATTCTAGTCTGTTTCTGTGATATAGTAAATTGCACAAAATAAAATATTACTTGACTACTAAGACAGCTATAATTTAATAGAAGCAATTGACATAAAGCTGTTTAATTATGATAATATAATATGTTGTTTCACATTACTTTGTGCAGCTATAAACCAAAAAATGAACAGCAGTAATGCATGGCACTTTAGCTGATTATTAGTAAATGAACCATAGTATCTCTTAATAAACTCATTATTTAAATTTTACTCTTAGAATAAAAATTGTCATCAGTACTTGTGAACTTATCCAATATAGTGATCTATCTATGTTGTTTTAAGCAGATTGAAAGGACATCCTCCCTTCTAGAAGCAATTGTGGTGGTATGCATTTGTGCCCCCCCCCCCCCAAGTGTATAGCTCTGATGTGTTGAATGGGTAAATTAATACTCCAAGGGGAAAAGCACATAATAAGCCCTTTTGAAACAACTTGAGTAGAACTGAATAAATTCTAGTTTTAGTTACGTTAATGAGTTTGAAGGGACAGTGCAGAATCACAAAAATCCTATAACAATGCTGGTTTACCATAGCTAGTTGAACATCCCTTTCGTAACTATCAAAAGCATAGCATCATTTTCTTATGATGTAGACCCTGTGGTGATTTTAGCCTGCACCACCACTCCTTCATGGTTGCTCTCTTCCCCTGCTCCACGTGCGGTCCCTCCCACGGGATGCCGTCCTTCCCAAACTGAGCCTGCGGGGGCTGCCCACAGGCAGCAGCTCTTCAAGAACTCCTCCCACATGGCTCCATATCATGGGGTCCATCCATCCCCCAGGAGCAAACTGCTCTAGCACGGGTCCCCCACAGGTGGCAGCTCCCCCCAGACCCCCTGCTCCTGCGTGGGCTCCTCTCCACGGGCTGCAGCTCCGGCCCGGGGCCTGCTCCTGCGGGGGCTCTCCATGGGCCGCAGCCTCCTCCAGGCCGCATCCACCTGCTCCACCGGGGGCTCCTCCACGGGCTGCAGCGTGGAGATCTGCTCCGTGTGGGACCCATGGGCTGCAGGGGGACAGCCTGCTCCACCAGGGGCCTCTCCACAGGCCACAGGGAAACTGCTGCTCCATGCCTGGAGCACCTCCTGCCCTCCTTTTGCACTGACCTTGGGGTCTTCAGGGCTGTTGCTCACTCCTCACTCTCCCAGCTGCTGTTGTGCAACAGTTTTTTCCCTTTCCTAAAGCTGTCTTCCCAGAAGCCCACCAAACTTCTCACCGTGACTCGTCTCTGGTCAACAGCAGGTCCCTTTTGGAGCTGGCTCTGATCTGACATGGGGCAGCTGCTGGGCTCTGCTCACAGAGGCCAGGCCTGCGAGCCCCCGGCTGCCAAGCTCTTGCCATGTAACCCAAAACAGACAGCAATCTGCTGATACTCAGTTTAAAAGACAAGCAAATTCTCATTATGTGACATTATAACAGATACTGCGGAGGGAGAGGGAAAGGGAGAAAAAAAAAATACTCTCTAGTGGTTAGGGAACAGCAATATTTTATGGTAAAGTAAAGGTCTAATGACCATTAAAGTTATTTATTTTTTCTATATAAAAAATAAAATAACTTCAAAAGGAACCCTGTTCTTCCTGTAATTAAATCCTTTAAAAAAAAAAAAAAAAAAGTTTTGCTTGATAGTTTTTGCATGCAATAGCAAACAGACAGATATTAAATATCTTTTTGTCCATCCCCAGTATACTTATTGACAGCATCCATCTTATTTATTCAGTCTTTATTTAACATGCTTATATAGTCAAGTTCTCAAGGTTTAATAATGATTTCTCACATGAAAGACATTTCATTTGGCATACTAGTAACTATTCCCTGTGCTTATTCTATTTTGAGTTTTATTTCCTTTAATATGGGTTCCTGGAGGAGTACACAGAAAGGTATTATAGATGATGTCCTGACAGTTGCAGTTATCTTAAAATCTCCCATTCACTATTCCATGATATATTCTGAGTTGTATGAAATACCTTTTGTTTTGTCATGTGTTGCACTTGTGCTGGGAGTCAGTAATCTGTAGTTCTTTCTTCTTTTACCTCTCACTTTGTGTTTTGGCAGTACTTTCAATTCAACACCCACCACCAACACCTGAGTGAAACTACCAGCCTTAGGACCTGAAGGAGCACAGAAAAGAAAAGCATAACAGCAGGAAAATTAGGTAGAAATTAAGCATGTGTGTAACAATTTTAACTGCATTATCATGATTTCTTTTTCTGTGACAATTAGAACTAGATTAATAATGATTCTTGAATTAGTTCAGATTATAGGAACAATAAATTCTTGGCTTTAGTTAGGTACAGGGCCTGTGGCTTCTTTGCTCATAAACAAGATTTTGTGCTCAGCCCACATATCATTTTGGATCCAAGCTTTGAAGTGTACTGTAAAAAAATATAAGTGTTTGGGATGGATCTGATGTCATTAGTCTTTCATAGAGCTCTGTATGGGCATTTCCTTACTGTCCTAAATTATAAAGATTAAGTGCCTTTCATGTCAGGGAAAAAACAAACAAACAAACAAACAACAACAACAACAAAACACACCTCTACCACAACTTCATTCCAATAGGAAAACCCTTGTGCCTAGAAAGCTGATGGCTGTATGATCACTCATGTCTAGAAAGCTGATAGAGGTCTAATTCCTTTTTAATTTATGCCAAGTTACTGTCTGAATGGCATCTAAGAGCAAGCAGAGTTCTACAAGCTGATTTTGGTATAGATAAAAATAATCCTCTTATCCTGTTTTAAAATGTGCTGCCTTCTCAAATATATTGAGTATACTTTATTTCAGATTGTGTAAGTAGGACCACTCAAGTCTCTTTTAATCTTTGTCTTTAGAAACTTAATTGTTTTGCAGCTTGCTTTGGTCCTTGCTCAGGGAAAAATTTTTCTAACCATATAATATTATTGCTGCAAATTTTTATCTCCCTGTCAGAGAAGTCCATATTATAAAACTTTATGTTCTCTTGCAGTTTGACTTGTATGAACACAGTTTTGGCTACATAATCCTTTTACTGAACTATGTAATATATTTAGCAATATTTAGTTCTATTTGAAATTCCACTTCTCTGACAAGAGCTATCCTTGGTGAATATTTTATGCCTGGAAAAACTAGTTACTGGGATCTTACTGATTTATTATTCATTGTATATCAGAAATAGATTTTCTGAGAAGTTATCACCATTTGCTAGGCATTCTACTAGTTGAACCATTTTTATTCAGACTGCTTGCATAACCTCACAAGTTTTCAATAAAAAAGGATAATAGTGGCATAACTGGGACACTGCTTGTTTATTTTATGGGTTTCTGCTTTTATTTTTGTCTTCTCCATTATTAAAAGGATATCCAAAACATCAATATTTGGATGTCTGCATACTATTGCATAACTCCTTACTTCAGATTTTACCTTTAAGGTCTCTGTTCATTCCTCTTCTGGTTTAACTGTCCCAATCCTCAAAAGGTATTTCATGTGCTAAAAATATAAAAAATAATTTCAAAAAGTTTGTTCTCTGTATTCAACTTTATTTATTTATTTATTGGGGGGGGGGGAGGGGGCATGCCATCTTTATGACAAAAGGATATACATTTTTTCAAAGAAGAGCTTCTTACAATTACTTATCTAGAAAAAGTAAAGTCCATATGCCTTTTTCAAAGTTAGAACCCCTCAGAAATCTAAAGCAAGACAATAAAAACAAAAATAAACAAGAAAAAACAATACATACACACACACAAAACAAACCCTTTTCTCCCCCTGGCTGGAGGCATGCCCCCCCTAGTCCTGGTCATACTATTCATTACTGTGTCTGGGGGACTGCCTGCTGGAAACTGGAGTAGCAATTTTCTCAGAAGACACCCTTTTTGGTATTGTTTTTCCTGGGTACCTGTGCCTCTAGGGTCAAGGTTGATTTTCCATCCCCTTTTCCCATGTCTTCTTCTCATGACCACCTTCTGTGGTCATGCAGGTAAAACCACAGGGTGGCACATGGTGTTGTGGTGGTTTTACTCAGGTGGGCAGCCGAGCTCCACCACAACTGCTCTTTCACTCCCCCTCCTCAAAGAGAAAGAGGGAGAAAATATGACACAAAGGGCTCAAGGGTTGAGATAAGGACAGGGAGATCACTCAGCGATTATCATGATGGCCAAAACAGACTCAGAATAGGGAGATTAGTAACATTTATTGCCTATTACTAACAAGTTAGAGAAGTGAGAAACAAAGGAAAGAAACCGAAAACACCTTCCCCCCATCCACCCTCTTCCACCTCCTTCCCCTGAGCAACGCAGGGGAATGGGGCAATGAGGGTTGCAGTCAGTCTATAGCACTTCGCCTCTGCCACACATCCATGGTCACTCTCTGCCCCGGCTCCAACATTGCGTCCCTCCCACAGGATGGCATCCTTCTGATCCTGCATGGTTTCCCACAGGAAGAAGCTCTTCAAGAACTGCGCCCATATGGGTCTGTACCATGGTGTCAGGAGCAAACTGCTCCAGCATGGGTCCCCCACGGGTGGCAGCTCCCCCCAGACCCCCAGCTCCTGCATGGGCTCCTCTCCTCAGGCTGCAGCTCTGGCCTGGGGACTGCTCCTGCGGGGGCTCTCCATGGGCCGCAGCCTCCTCCAGGCCACATCCACCTGCTCCACCGGAGGCTCCTCCACGGGCTGCAGCATGGAGATCTGCACTTCGGAGTAGCCTGCTTCATCTTCTTCCTCCCCTGTCTGACTAGGAGATCCTTTGCTTTCTAAGCCACCTGACTTTCTCATCCATTGTTTCATCTTGCATATAGGGGCAACTGCTACTGGCACGGGTTGATTCTCTGGCCCAGCCTTGGGGCGTGTTGAAGTGACCACTAGGCCTGTCACTGGGGTTGCAGTAGTGTTGACTGCAGCTTGGTAAGCACAGGCCAAGTCCCAGCACGTTTCAGTGTTTTGTGTCTCTTGGGGATTGCCAAGGTAATGACACACCTTTTTCAAGCATTCTGCCAGTTTTTTAGAATTCTGCACTTGTTCAAGGGTGAAGTTCCAAAGCATTGGAGGTGCCCATTGCTCTAGGTGCTTGCCCATATCCTCCCACACTTCCTGCCACTTATAACTATCCTGCCTCAGAACAGACCTCTGGATGACATTCTTGAACAGAACCTGAAACATATTGAGGAGACATAGCAATAGGAACATGCCGGTTCAAACATCCCAAGGATATTCAAAGTTTTGAAGAGCTATAGTAACTACCCTGGAGGAGATGGGAGAGGGGAAGGAGAAAGGGAGAGTGAAGAAATGGGCAAAAATGTCCCACACTGTCCCACCCCCCAGATTGGCTCCCTAAGGAGAAAATGTAAATTGTATAATCATTAATAGCTTCTAAGATATAGTTTCCAAAGTAAGGAGGTGATGGCAATGCTGACTAGAAATACCAAATTAGTTTAATGAACAGTTATTTTATCATATCGTAAGCCAGGGTCACACAGTACAGCAAAATAATAACCTTAAACCATCCCCTAGAAATGATAAACACCAAAACAGGGAACACATACAGTAAGGAATGTGCTATATAACACAATTCAGAAAACAAGCACAGCAGACCTGAGATCAAAAAAAATCAACATTGTGATTAGCAATTATTAAGCTGATCTAACGCTTATAACAATTTTGTTTTACCACACTCTGGTCAGATCTGTTTTTATTTCAACCCTTTGTGGCCCGTATTGGTTGCTGTAGGTTGAGATAAAGACAGTTTAATAGGACAGAAAAGAAAAAGAAAAAGAAAATAATAATAATAATAATAATAATAATAATAACATGTACAAAGGAGCTGATGCACAATGCAATTGCTCACCACTTGCTGACTGATGCCCAGCCCATCCTCGAGCAGCTGTCTCCCCCACCCCAACCAGCCACCCCATATTAATTGTTCAGCACGACAACTCATGGTATAGAATATCCCTTTTGCCATTTTGGGTCAGCTGTCCTGGCTCTTTCCCCTCCCAGCTCCTTGTGAACCCCCAGCCTCCTCACTGGCAGGGTGGTATTAGAAGCTGAAAAATCATTGACTTAGTATAAGCACTGCTCTGCAACAATTACAACATCAGACTGTTATCAACATTATTCTCATCCTAAATCCAAAACAGAACACTATACCAACTTCTAGGAGGAAAATTAACTCTATCCTAGCTGAAACCAGGACATGGTGGGTTTTAGGGTTTGCCTTATTTTACGTAACTGAGCCCTAGCGTTCCTATTTTGTTGTGACAGTCGTGCTAGAAAGATTAATATTTTTGTGGCCGTGAATTAGAAAGTAAACAATTGAAGTATCTTATTAGCAAGAAATTTATTTATTTATTTAATTAATTAATTATTTGAAGGCTATTCCTAGCATATCACAAATCTTCAAAACAAATAGATGACAAATATCCAAAGTGAAAGCAAAATATATGTTAAATGTTGGTATTTGCGCAGTTTAAAGAAATTAAATGTTAGTTTCTAGCTCAGCCACACACACACAAAAATATATTTCTAATACCTCTATAGTAGCTCTTGAAGTAAGGCTTCAGAATAGCTTTTGATAAAAGCTTAATTAGAATGGCAATTTATACAGCTTAGCTTAAGAAAGGATTTGGGGGAAAATAAAAAAAAAAAAAGCTTATTAGTTCAGTTTAAGATGAATTTGGGAGACAAGTTCTTAATAAAATTATTTAGGATCTCACTAACAATGTCAGATTCATTAAATTTAATTATGTGAAGCAATATAAAAAAAAAAACATGGAAAATAAAGAGCTAAAGAACTAAGACGAAAACAATTTGGAAAGCTGAAGATCTTAGAATTTATAAAGCTTGAGCTAATGTCTGTTTTGTCAAGAGACAATGGAAAAAGAATCTGACTTGACACCCAACCATTAAGCTATTCCTCAAATTTCTCTGCAGTGTCTCCATGACCTCACTCTCCACTTCTTTTCTGTGCCTTTCAGCCCACTGGAGTGGGTTTACATGGCAAGGTTTTGGTAGCAGGGGGCTGCAGGGGTGCCCTCTGTGAGAAGAATCCAGAAGCTGCCTCATGTTAGATAAGGGCCAGTTCCTGCTGGCTCCAAAGGGACCTGCTGCAGCCCAGATACAGGCTGCAGTGATGTTGTTTGCTCCTCTCTGACAGCATATGTAAGACAGGGAAAAAAACTGCTGCACAACAGCAGCTGGGAGAGAGAGGAGTGAGAAACAGCCTTGCTGACACCAAGGTCAGCGCAGCAGGAAGGCAGGAGGTGCTCCAGAACTTCCTCTGTGGCCTTTGGAGAGGCCCCTGGTGGAGCAGGCTGTCCCCCTGCAGCCCATGGGTCCCACATGGAGCAGATCTCCACGCTGCAGCCCCTGGAGGAGCCCCCGGTGGAGCAGGTGGATGTGGCCTGGAGGAGGCTGCGGCCCATGGAGAGCCCCCGCAGAAGCAGGCGCCGGGCCAGAGCTGCAGCCCGTGGAGAGGAGCCCACACAGGAGCAGGGTGTTTGGGGGGAGCTGCTGCCCATGGGGGACCCATGTTGGAGCAGTTTGCTCCTGATGAGTGGACCCCATGATATGGAGCCATGTGGGAGGAGTTCTTGAAGAGCTGCTGCCTGTGGGCAGCCCCCGCAGGATCAGTTTTGGAAGGATGGCATCCCGTGGGAGGGACCCCACGTGGAGCAGGGGCAGAGAGTGACTTTGAAGGAGCAGTGAAGACAAAGTGTTACGGACTGACTGCAACCCCCATTCCCCTGTTCCTTTGCACCACTCAGGGGGAGATGGTGGAAGAGGATGTATGAGGGGAAGGTGGTGTTAGTTTGTTTTTCAGTTTCTCACTTCTCTAGCTTGTTAGTAATAGGCAATACATTTTATTAATCTCCCTATAATGAGCCTGTTTTGCCCATGGCAATGATCGTTGAGTGATCTCCCTGTCCTTATCACAGCCCTTGAGCCCTTTTCATCATATTTTCTTTCCCTTTCCCTTTGAGGAGGGGCAGAAGAGAGCAGTTGTGGTGGAGCTCAGCTGCCCAGCTGGGTAAAACCACCTTACCCATTTTTGCCAGACTGGACACCCTTTTCTAAATCTGTTCTTCTAAATCAAATACATAATCCCTGTTTTATCTTTTAGTCTTAGTTTCCATATTAGTGTTCTGGCTCCTGAAGAGACTATTTCATCACTTAATGATTAAAACAGAAAGTGTTCTTGTAGACCTAGAATAGATTATGTTCAGTGAGAGCCTCAAGGAGTTTTTGTTGCAGTTCAGTGAATCTCTGCTGAGACTTTTTTGGACACATATAAGTTAGCCAGATTTGTCTGTTGTCACTTGCAACAGACTTTCCATACATCTTTTCTGAAATCCATACCACTACTTTGAGGGAATTGAAAGTTTTCAGGCTAATAATGCCCCTTACCAGTACTATTACTGATCCCACAAATCAAGATAAGAAGGCAGATAACACCATGCAGCCTGAATGTAATAATATTTAAGTGAAGATGTAGGTCATCCCTACATAAATAAAAATGAAAAATAAAAACTTGACTCAACATATTATCTCTCATCTTCTGGTGAGAGGTCTTTTAATGGCTTTTTTTTTTTTTTTATAACCTTTAATGCTTTTTTTTTTCTTTGGCTTTTGCTTTATCAGATAATTTTTACTGGTTGAGTTGAAAGATTTCAGAACTGGAACAGTTTCAACTAAATTATTCTAGAACTGTGGAAGCGGGAATGAAAAGGCATGGGATACACAGGATGTAAGATTGGATTCCTGCCTCTTAATAAGCACGTTATGTTGCCATAAAAAGAAAAGCCAAATATATCTTTGTTTTCTTTCAAGTTGGGGTCTTCTAATTCTTCTCCAAGATAAGACAAAGATGGCAGGGAAGAAACAAAAGAGGATTCTGAGAACATCTAAAAAGGATATAATAGTGATTAATCAGAGAAAAAAGTAGAATGGGGTTAGTGTCAGGGAGGAGGCACTCGGGGCTGATGTGAGCAAGAAAAGAGCAGATTTCTTCAAATACTTCAAAGATAGCAATCTCAGTTCTTTGCTCCTATTGAAGCATGATGCCATATCATGTAAACATCACCTCTTTTGTCTCTTGGATGTGTCCCCTTGTATTTGATGATCAAATATTCATTTGTTTTAATATGTCTTTACAGTATCCTGCTCCAGGCTCAAGAGCTGTGCTTGACCTAGGGCACATACTTCAAAAAAGTAAAAAAGTAACTTGACACATACTTTATATTCGGTAGTGATCAATCCAATGGTGGAGAATTCATCGCATTCTTCATGATCTGTTCTAATAATTGGATACGTTTATTTCTGAAAATCTATGTGAGCTTGTATAGCCAATGATTTTAATTCTAGCCAATGGTTTTAATTAAATCACATGGAGATACACTGGGAAAGTTATCATAGGTGTTGTTAGAAGGCTGTCACCAAATTACACTATTAATGTACATTAATAAATTGGATAGAACAAATTAACTAAGAATTCTGTGTAACAACATGATTGTCTAATGTCTTAGTGTTCCACTTATTCTTCTCTAAACCCTTTGTTTCCTATTTTTCAAATACTTCATGTTCTATGGATAGCAATGGCTTGACTTACCTGCCTAGGAATAGGTGCAGTGCAAGCTGAGTTGTTGCAGAATATCCTATGTAGAAATCTGTAAAACAACTATTAAAAATTGCTATGAATTGCCTATGAATTAGTGCGTGTATACAAGTGGACATGTCTATAGTGAATCACCAGCAGAAACAGCTAAAGAAGGACTAGAAGGTATATGTTAGGATCACATGTGTGATTTCATTCACGTGAAGATGTAGAGTAAACTGATATAAAAGTGAAGTATCAAGAAGATGAAGAACAGGACTGAAATGAAAAAAAAAGATAAAATAATTGAGAAATTCAGGAATTTTACATGAGAATTATGAAGAATGAAACAAAAGAATGGTGCAAATGATCTCAAAGAAGTTTGGGAAAAAAAAAAAAAAGTCTTGTATGGCTTTAAAGTGTTCTTGTGGTTGAACGAAGGAGGCAGATGCCCCTGACTGCTTAAATGTCTTAGTCGTATCTATATGGTCCAGACCATGGAGAGAATCTGCTATGAAAATCCATAGTCCTCTTCTTTGAGATGAAGATCAGACAGGTCCAATATGGTATCACTGTGGAAAATGTCTTCTAAAATGAGAGGAATAGTATGATTAAAAAACAGGTGATCAGTGTAGTTACTTGTGTTAGTTATTAATGACTGCAATTCAAGAAGCAGGAGACTGAACTTAAGAAGTTGAAAAAATATGTAGATGGTTACAAAGGGAGGAAAACCTATTCAAAAGACTACTGAGAGTGCTGCTGTGAGGGATGCTCAGCAGGTTCCAGTGTTGGCAGAGATAAGTGGTGGTAAAAGCCTGAGCATGTAAAGAGGCAAAAATACAAAGGGAAACAGGACCAGGAAGTCTTAATAGCAGTGTTGAGTGAAGACTGGGATCCAAAAGAAGTAGATGGAGGTAACTGGGGATCAAGTGGAGATAAAAATGAAGAGTGAAATTGGCCCAAACAAGCCACAAGCCTCACTGCGAGGCACAATGGTGGAGTAATGGTGACTCAGGGCATGATATCTTCCAATTCAGAAAATTGTACTTGAAAAATTCTGCTGTTGTTGCTGTATTCCAGTTGGCTGGTAACAGACCGTAGTGCTTTTATATCCAAAAAATGCAGAGGATATTATAAGATTTTCCTGGTATTTTTATTATATCCTCAGATTTTCCTTATTGGTCTTTTTTTTTTTTTTTTTTTTTTTTTTTCACTGTTATTTTGAATTCCGGTGACTTTTTTCATGATACAGCCTTGTTATTTTTTTGAGTAGGTGCTGAGAAAATAGATGTTCCATGTGACTTCTTCCATCTGTAGATGCTTTTTCTAAAAAACAACAGATTGCATTGATGGCAACATTCAGGGAAAAAAAAAGAATCATCTGCTGATGGCATTGTTTCTGTTTGTATGTTCTCCAATATCATGTTCTTCTATCTGCTCATACTTACCAAACAATTCTTTTTGAAAAAACAATATTTTAATACTTTAGAAAATGTATAGGATCTAATGTGTTTAAAATAAATAAATAAACTACGTTATAGCAACCTTTTGAGTTTTTTTTCTTGAAATCATTAATAAGTGCCACAGACCTACTTAATGACTATATGAGCACCTTTATATTGAGTAAAGTACTAGAAAAATACAACTGGAGATGTGCAAAGTACTCCAAAATAGTCTGAATAATCAACTTTCAATGGCCCCTGAAATAGATTAATTATTCTATCTTCTTAGCAAATCTTAACTCTTCAGTTTTAGATAAGATAAATGCTATCCAAAAACATAGGATTGACAGTTCTAGAATTAGAAGGACATTCTACTTTAAATGAGTGGGGATCATAGAATGCATCTTGAATTTTCATTGTACAGTAAAATGCGTCAAGAATGCACATGTTGAAAACTTTGAAAAAATTACTGGAAAAAAGGTCCTCCATGGCCCCTTTCTGATCCAGAATCTGATAAATGAGTTGTTATTCTGCTGAGGATTTTAAATATTAACTGTGTAAAAATAGGATGAATACTTGCAGCTGTATTATCTAAAACAGTTTTCTTTCACAGACCCTTAGTGAAGAAAGTGAAAATATTTTTATTTTAGTTTTTAGTTATTTAATATAAAAGGTCTCAACAAAAAGAGAATGTTTGGCTACCCTCATTCTATTTCATTTCGGTAATATTCAAACTTAAATATTTCATCCAGGCAAGGCAGAGACCTTAAATTGAATATAGAGGCTTCCAGTCTAATAAGCAGATCAGTTCTTCCAGATGGCTCAAACCAGAAACGTCCATAGGAAGTCCTATAGCAAGAACCACTGAAACCAGCAGAGGATGAGCCTCATAAGAAGCAATGCAACTGCATAAATGACCATACCTGCCTGAGCTAGCTTTTGCTTCCAGTAACTCCACACAACACAGTGCCTCTCCTGTCCTGAGAGACCATCATAACAGATAGAATCTAAGTCATGGGCTAAAGGAATTCAGTGGACATTTTATGGACATTTAAGAAGGGTGGTCCATAGACTATGGGAATGAAATCTGTGTATTAATTGAAGTGTGGCAATTAATGAGGGTGTATTGGAAAGTGTGGGACCTGAGCATGACATAAGTGGTATGGAATGCAAGGTGGATACTGTCATGGTTTTGTCTGGGATAGAGCTAATTTTCTTCATAGAGGCTTGCATGATGACATGTTTTGGAGTTTTGATGAAAATAGTGGTGATAACCCACCAATGTTTTTAGTTATCACATGGTAGTGTTTACAGAGTCAGGGACGTTTCTACTTCTCATGCTGCCCTGCCAGTGAGGAGGCTGAGGGTGCACAAAGAGCTGAGAGAGAACACAGTCAGGACAGCTGATTGAGGCTGGACAAAGGAATATCCCACACCACATGGTGTCATGCTCAGCAATAAAAGGTGGTGGAAAGGAGGAGGAAAGAGGGGGAAGTAAGAGTGATGGCATTTGTCTGCACAAGAAACCATTACGCATGATGACCCTGCTTTCCTGGAAGTGTCTGAACACCTGCCTGATGATGAGAAGTAGCAAACAAATTCCTTGTTTTGCTTTGCTTGTGCATGCAGCTTTTGCTTTACCTGGCAAACTATCTTTATTTCAACCCATGAGGTCTCACACTTTTGCCTTTCTGATTCTCTCCCCCATCCCACCTGGGAGAGGGAGCAAGCAGCTGTGAGGTACTTAGCTGCATGCCAAGGTTAAACCACAGCAATAGAGAAAGGCAGTATGGTATCAAATTGCTTCTTGAGGTTTATGAGGTTTACACAGTCCATACACACAGGGTGACATATAATAAAAAATAGCCAATATAATCTTATAAAAGATCAATCACGCCAGTGTGTCTGAAGAAATACCTGTCTTCCTTGCCCTGATTTGGGCTGGGAGAGATTTAATCTTCTTTATAGAGGCTCCTCATTATAGATGCTGTGTTTTGGATTTTTGATTAAAAAGACAAGACACCAATATTTTGTTTGCAGCTGAGCAGTGCTTGCACAGTGCCAAGGACCTTTCTGCTTCTTATCCTGCCCTGCCAGAGAGGAGGCTGGGGTTGCACAAGGAGTTGAGAGGGGACGCATCCAGGACAGATGACCCAAACTGACCAAAGGGATATCCCATACTGTATGACATCATGCTCAGTAACAAAAGCTGAGGGAAGGAATGAAGCGGGGATATTCGGAGTGATGACATTTGTCTTTCCAAGAAGCTGTTACATGTGGTAGAGTGCTGGTTTCCTGGAAATGACTGAACACCTGCCTGCCAATGGGAAGCAATGAATGAATTCCTTGTTTTGCTTTGCTTGTGTGCACAGCTTTTGCTTTAACTTGTAATCTGTATTTATCTCAGCACATCAGTTCTCACACTTTTACCTTTCCAGTTTTCTCCCCCAGCCCACTTGGGGAGAGTGATTGAGTGGCTGCATGGTACTAAGCTGCCTGCTGGGTTAAAGCACAACATTTATGGAATTCCCTTCTGAAAGCATATGCATAAGAGTGGAGGAAAAAGCATACCTTTGGGTGTTTTTACCTGTTGATTATGGAACTCATGTAAGAAATACCTGAGTTGCCCATATTTCTCAGTCAGTGAGTTTCAACAAAATACTTCTACTCCTCAGGCTCTAATTGCTAGGCAGGATGCAAGATGGGACTATTCTCCACTCGTCCTTTAGGAAGACTAAAATAAATGGAAGCCCAATTTTGTAATGTGATGGCAAGACAGCTCCAATTCAATCTGTTCGTTCACCCTAGTGTGGCTTAGACTACATCCAGCAAAACCTTAAAAAAAAAAAAGAAAAAGAAAAAGAAAAAAAAAAGCAGGAAGGCAGGAACTGTAATTGTAGAAATAGTAATGCAAGATGTAACACTTATCAATGACTATTAATTGGTTTATACATATCTTCATGTATAAATATCTCACAATATCTTTTACAGATGAATTTGAGGATTTAATCTCACACTCACTTTCAGATCTCTACAGTGAAACTGTCTGTGTGTTTTTAGACTCTCTGAAGAAAGGCACTTTAAAAGCAGTTTCTCTTATCTTAGATGTACACGTTACAGCAGATCAATCTTTGGGATCCTATCCAAAAGAAACTTTATTACATCTAAATAGGAATCTCTTGGAAAACACTATCAGGTACGGTTACATTTGGTCCTAAAATTTTATAGTGTTCCCTCTGAAGCCAGTGCTAAACTTTCCTTATTCTCTCTCTCTTTAAAAGTATTTTTTAATGCTATAACTTGGTCACCAGCTTAGAGAATGCTTTTATCCAATCTTAAATCTAAGAAATAAAATTGATCCACTAGTACTTTTAGCTTGTCTCTCTGTTAAATGCCAAATGGTTTCCTATCTGACTTGAAACCATCTTTGGCCTGCTATACTTTTAAAAATCTCAAAAAATCAGGTATCTTATCACTGCCTTCAGACACAAGTTCAATGCCTGGCATATTTTATTTGTCTGTTTTAGATTCTACATTTATTTCTACTAATGTTCTTTATAGTCACAAAAATAAATAATTTCATTCTTTGATATTTATGGTCTTTAACTGTAGATTCATTATCTACACAATAATTTCCACATGATCTTTGTCCATATGAAGTATTATTTGGTATTAGTATAATTAAAATACAGACATTTTCAAAGAGATCCAAATCACACAACATCATTTTAAGGGCAAATAACATAATTTAACATGTATGACGATGTCAGTCCTAGCTGGGATATCTATAGATACTCTCCTAGGTATTCTTACAGTGTGGTGTGGAAATGTTAGAAAATGTAATGAGATATGGTTGTCAAGATGAAAGACAACACTATACTAATAGAATTAACACAATGATTAATCCTTCTTAACAGTATGATTTCACTGTAATATTGATGTCATAAGGAGCCTAGTTGTTATGTAGTCTAAACATCAGCATTAAAAAACAAACAAAAACAAAAAGAAAATAAACAAACAAACAAAAAAAAACAGTCATGTTCCAGACTTACCATAACAGTAAATATGTAAAATCTGGTATGTGTATTAGTAGTACTGATTTGATAGTCCAAATCTGGGGATATTTTCTGCCACTTAAGCACTGTGCTGTTTCTGACCAGAGTCTCACAGAGTACTATACGTATATATACATATATATAAATATGTTAATGAAGATTCTGAGAAATTGTCAATATTTCTCTGATGAAGACACATCTAGCTTGAAATACAAGTAAATGTGCAGTCATAGTCTTCATCACTGTTAAGTCTTTGACATTGCACAAGTCAAAATAGCCATATCTGTCATCTTATACATTCTATATGTACTGTGCTCTTTCTTATGTGACAGGCTAAGAGCAGAAAGCAGATGAGTAATTCACAGTACAGATGGTGTCACAATGAAAACTGTGCTGGAACTACAACAAACTATACATATAGTTTGGGGATTCTGTGAAAATTGGGATAATATCTCTTAAAATTTGCAGTAAAAGCTGGGTTGTCTTTTGTTGAATTGGTGGAAATTACCAGCAAAATCAGCATGTTTGGAGTGACATGAGATTCAGGGTATGATTAATCATATGGAGCAAGTTTAAATTGCCTGCAGGTATTTAAGCAGACCCTCTGTAGGGTCATAGCAAATTTACAATTACATCTCTAAACTAGAATTTTACTCAAATGGGAATGTAAATATTATCTAGCCTGAATTGTTACAATTTTTGCAATGCTAAATTGAAATGTTAGTGCAACTAGGCAAGAAAGTTGTATATTTATTTATTTATTTATTTATTGTGGTGCATAGAGTTACTGTTGAGAAAACACTCAAGGATTGAATGAAATATACTTAACAAACAAAATGATTGCTCCACTCTGAAGGGGGTTACTTACAATAACCAAGACAACACACTATGCACAATGGAACTAAAAAGTTAAATCATTCAGACAATAATGATGGGATTATATCCTTCTCAGAGAAAACGGAGGTACTACAATAGTCTTTTGAAAAATCTGATTCAGCAAACAGGACTGATTGAAAGCATGAATAGGATGCTGACACTGTTAAGAGACATACATCATACAGTTATATGGGAAATGTTACAATTTCATTACTATATTGGTAATTCATTCCTACCTTAAATTCTGCATCTAATATTTTAAAGTGATATTTCAGAACTAAACACTTAGATAATAAATAAAAATTTCCACTGGTGAAGAGAATGAGGTAAAGGGCTTTATTCAGTGAAATGACGGAAAGGCTTAGGTTATTTGATTTGGAGAAGGGATAATGGAGAGTAAATGTGACAGTAACATTAAAGTAAGGCTAATAGAACTGCAGGATTATTTGTGTCAAACCTCTTTATCTGATGCTAAATATAATCATGTTTTATTTTATTTCAATTATGGTTCATATAACATTTGTAGCACTGAATGATTGGAAATAAAATCTGGGACTGACATGGTAGGAAAAAAAAAAAAGAATGTATGTATCTGTATAAGAAGGAATAAGGATAAATACATCTCTCACCTGGATTCTTGTCAGCATAGACATCTCCACAAAAAAGAGTGACAATCACCATTATTTCACAGAATCACAGAATCGTCTAGGTTGGAAGAGACCTCCAAGATCATCTAGTCCAACCTCTGACCTAACACTAACAAGTCCTGCACTAAACCATATCACTAAGTTCAACATCTAAACGTCTCTTAAAGACCTCCAGGGATGGTGACTCAACCACTTCCCTGGGCAGCCCATTCCAATGCCTAACAACCCTTTCAGTAAAGAAGTTCCTCCTAATATCCAACCTAAACCTCCCCTGGCACAACTTTAGCCCATTCCCCCTTGTCCTGTCACCAGGCACTTGGGAGAATAGACCAACCCCTACCTCGCTACAGCCTCCTTTAAGGTACCTGTAGAGAGCGATAAGGTCTCCCCTGAGCCTCCTCTTCTCCAGGCTGAACAATCCCAGCTCCCTCAGCCGCTCCTCATAAGACTTGTTCTCCAGACCCCTCACCAGCTTCGTCGCCCTTCTCTGGACTCTCTCAAGCACCTCCATGTCCTTCTTGTAGCGAGGGGCCCAAAACTGAACACAGTACTCAAGGTGCGGCCTCACCAGAGCCGAGTACAGGGGGACAATCACTTCCCTAGACCTGCTGGCCACGCTGCTTCTTATACAAACCAGGATGCTGTTGGCCTTCTTGGCCACCTGCGCACAATGCTGGCTCATATTCAGCCAACTATCAACCAATACTCCCAGGTCCTTCTCGGCCAGGCAGCTTTCCAACCACTCATCTCCCAGCCTGTAGCTCTGCTTGGGGTTGTTGTGCCCCAGGTGCAGGACCCAGCACTTGGCCTTGTTGAACTTCATACAGTTGGCCTCAGCCCATAGGTCCAGCCTATCCAGATCCTCCTGCAGAGCCTTCCTACCCTCGAGCAGATCGACACATGCACCTAACTTGGTGTCGTCTGCAAACTTACTGAGGGTGCACTCAATCCCCTCATCCAGGTCATCGATAAAGATATTGAAGAGGACTGGCCCCAGTACTGAGCCCTGGGGGACTCCACTAGTGACTGGCCTCCAACTGGATTTGACTCCATTCACCACAACTCTTTGGGCCCAGCTATCCAGCCAGTTTTTAACCCAACGAAGCGTACACCAGTCCAAGCCACGAGCAGCCAGTTTTTTGAGGAGAATGTTGTGGGAAACGGTGTCAAAAGCCTTACTGAAGTCAAGGTAGACCACCATTTCTATTGATGTCAATTTGTAAGAAATGTATACTAACAAACTGATCCTGCCAAGAAGTCTCTTGATAAATTCATAGAATCATAGAATCATTTAGGTTGGGAAAGACCTCTAAGATCATCAAGTCCAACTATTAACCTAGCATGTCAGGTTATGTAAAATCAGGTAAAGACTTGATAAAAAACACCCTCTTAAATTAAAGATTAAATTGTAAAATGACTTTCACGTTCTTGCCTTTCCGAGTTGTGAAGTTATTTCAATTAAGAAAAAGAGTATTTGAAACTGACAAGAAAGAGAAACAATGTATTGAATATTTCTCTTTTTCTTATCTTTATACTAAAGTCAGAATATTTCTTTAGCTTCATGAAATGCTGCATCTCCTAGATTTGCCTCCAAAAGGCAGGTTTTATTAAATCTTTCAAGAATCCAAAAATGAATTCAAGTTTATCTGATTGTAACACCTTAGGGAAGTGAGCAGGTACATTCTGTTTTGTCATATTCCATGTGCATTTTTTTTTCACATGTTCAAATATCAGTAGCCTGTGATTAATATAGGATAATGTAATGGAAGTGACTACATTTCTTAAACCAGGAGAATTAGACAGTACAATACAAATTGCTAGTGCACTGCCTACTCTCAGCTGTGTCTCTGGGTGGATATGTAAGTTACCATAATGGTCATTGTAAAGTAAAACTGGTCACAGTACAATAAAACTGGTTACTCTACCATAAAAGAGACACCCACATATTTAGACATAAATTCACATGTAAGGCTTTTATATACAAAGTTCCCGATGGATGCTGTATGTAGAGTGTCTTCTCTTTTAAGGGCATCTGGTCAAGGTCTTTTACAATGGTCAAACACCTTCCCAATGCAAAAAAGATTTAATAAGAAAAGGAAGAAGCCAGAAGTACATGCAGAGGCACAAACCTGATTAAAGGATGATGAAACAGAATGATGAGAACAAACCTGGTTTGATGCAGTAATTTATAAGAATATGTGGAATGTGAGAATGTTTATTTTTCAGTAAGATTTCTTGTCACACAGGGATGAGAAGGGGGCAAAGACATATAAAACCTGGTCAATTAGTGTTAACAAGGACAGCAAGAAACAAACCTAATCAGCCGCACTAATTGACGAGCACTCAAGAAACTGCTGGCAAACTTTGCAACTGGACAGGATGTAAACCTGATGGTTCAGGATGTTGATTAAGAATAATATGGAACAATATGTTCTTATATAAATTTTTTTTTTTTTTTTAAAGAAGTGGACTTTCCTATGAAAGAAAAAGGTTTCGAGTTGTTGGAGTCATTTGACAAGGCCTGAGCACACAGTGAGAAAATCCTTTTCCCTCTAGCTGAGCATCTGTTTTCCTCTGATCAGACTAGAATCTCAACAGGCCAGCCCACTGATTCAATGTTAAAAAAAATTGTGTTACAGCTCAACCCATTGCTGAAGGACTACCTTTAGGATATGTATGGGAAGCATTTTTTCTGACTGGAGTACACATTTTTAAACTGGTTAGCTTACCCTGGAGCTCTAGGCTGGGTCACTTTTTCATGATTAAACCAAAATTGTCACTAAGCAAACCAGTTCTAAAGTCACATCCTTCCTTTTTAAAAGAAATGGGATTGTCATTGACCTTTGCTTTCTAGTAACATTTACTTCCTCTGTTGGAATCGTTTTGCATACTGTTAGTAAAATTTTGTGTCCTGCTTTGCTCCAAAGAGGGAGACAAGCTATGGAGTGATGTTCCTATGGCTCTTACAGTCAGATCTTTCTCCTAAAGGGGAAGAAAAATCATGGAAGTAAAGCATTAAATGTTACTTGACCATGCATTTCAACTCAAAGTCCAGTCACTGTAATATACATGTACATATATAAATTTTGCTTTAAACACCTTTAGAAACTGTTTATAGCACTTTTTTATTTTTAATAAACTATAAGAAGACAATATAGAAGAGTTGTTCACAAAGAAAAACATACGTCTGATTTCCTTAAGCATCTTCATAAACACTTCTTGTATACATTGAAAAGAACTAATTAGATCCATTCTGTCAAATAAAACTCTCCACGAATACAACATGAGGCACTGATTACCAGAGAAGATATATATTTAATTATCATTCTCTATGCTCAAATATTTTTCCTTGGAAATGTCTGATTTACTGGCTACAGCAGTATCTGGGGAATGTGGGGAGAAAAAAAAAAAAAAGAGTAAAAGAGTGTGAATGTGTCACCAGTTAAAACAAGAGTGATATTAATCGTACATTACCCAAAGTTATATCCTAGGAAATCCAGCATTGAGTTGTTTGATTGTTGGTTTTGTTTTGACTTTTAAATGATCTAAGAAAATGCTGTTCTGTGTATATGTTTTATGAGAAATTGATTAATATAATTAATTAATTCAGGATACTACTACTACTTCAGGATACCTCCTTTTGAGAAGGTGAGTGGGGTGAGTGGGTAATTACAACTGGTCATTTTTATCACATAATGTCAAAGCGTAAAATTCAACAGTTCATTCCATCAAGGGAATTTACCATGTTATACAGACAGATAAATCTTTGAAAAAGATGAGGGCAAAGTTTCCCTGAAGGAAATTTATGAATCATTCAGTATCTTTTAGAGATACAACATAAACTATATAATACAGGTCAACAACAAGAGACATACAAATCCCAAGGCTGTCTGTAACAAATTCTTGGTCTCTTGATGTTAGTTAGGGTTTGTACTCAGATTAGCTTTCGGTTCAACTTAAGAAGAAAGGAATTCCTACTAATTGGTGAATTTTAACTTGGTAACTTCCCCCTTTTGATGTCCCATAGTAGCCCTAATTTGAAGGCTCGTGGTGATTCAACATCATTAGATAAAAAGGCACCACCACACTGCTCTCTCACTTCTCCTCCTTAGAAGGATGGGGAGAAAACATGATGAAGAAAAAGCTCATGGGTTGAGATGAGTACAGGGAGATTGCTCACCAGTTACTATCATAGGCAAAACAGACTCAGCATAAGGGAGATTAATATAATTTATTGCCTATTGATAACAGACTAAAGCAGTGAGAAACTAGAAGCAAACAAAAAAAACCTTCCCTCCCATCCATCCTTTTCCGCCTTGTTCCCCCAAGTGGTGCAGGGGAACAAGGAATGGGGGTTGTGGTCAGTCTATAATGCTTCATCACTGATGTTCCTTCATCTCGATGCTCTTCTGCTCCAGCGCGGAGTCCCTCCCACAGGATGCCATCCTTTCTGGACTGATCCAACGTGGGCTTCCCACAAACTGCAGTTGTTCAAGAAGTGCTCCAGCATGGGTCTGTACCGCAGGGTGCAGTCCTTCAGGAACATATTGCTCCAGCATGGGTTCCCCACAAGCGGCAGCTCCTGCAAGACCTCCTGCTCTACCATGGGCTCCTCTGTACAGGCTGCAGCTCTGCCCTGGAGCCTTCTCCTGCAGGGGGCTCTCCATGAGCCTCAACCTCCTTAAGGCCACATCCACCTGCTCCACTGTGGGCTCCTCCATGGGCTGCAGTGCGGAGATCTGCTCAGCCATGGTACCTGTGGGCTGCAGGGAGACAGCCTGCTCCACCACGGTCCTCTACATGGACTGCAGGAGAACTTCTGCTTTGGCACCTGGAGCACCTCCTGCACCTCCTCCCATCCTTCTCCACTGATCTTAATGTCTGCAAGGCTGTCTCTATCAACATTTACTCACGTCTCTCTCCCAGATGTTGTTCACAGCAGTTTATTTCCTTTCCTTGATCTCCTCTCACAGGGGCACAACTATCATCTCTTACTGGCTCATCTTTGGCCAGCAGCAGGTCTCTTTTGGAGCGGGCTGGAATTGGATGTTATCTAACATGTGGCAGAAGCCATCTTGTCACAGAAGCCACCCCTGCAGGCCCTCTTCTACCAAAACCTTATCACATAAACTTAGTATAGCTCCATATAATGCCTGTCTCCTTAACTGATTCTGTACATAAAGATGGCTCTCCTCTAGTAAAGCAAAAATGTTTTCTTTTGTCAATATTCTGAGTGAAAAAAAGAAAAAAGAAAAAAAAAAAAACACAAAAGAAACAAAAACAAATTCAGAAACACACAACCCCCCCCAAAAAAGCCCCCCACCCTACCTACAACCAACTAATCAAATCAAACCAAACCAAACCAAACAGTTCCCTGCCCCCCCCCCCCCCCCCCCCCCCGCAAGCAGCAAATGATCACTCCATTCCTAAAAAGACAGGGTTGTCTATCTTTTCCATTTAAATATAAGGATAAAATATAACATAAAATGTTACCCTAGTATTTAGATTTTGTTTTATCTTTTCCTCATGAAGAATTTGTGTTCCTGTTAACTATATACTGTCTGAGACATTCAAAGCTTTTTTATACATAAATGCATTTTTTCCTAAATTAATTAGGACTGGGTTATTCCTGTATGTATTGTTTGGTTGTTAGACATGAATTCATGCTTAACCTCACTGAGAAAGCTTTCAGAAGGACTGGGAAGGAACAGAGTGATCTAACCCACTTAACAAAGACAACGCGATAATAGTCATATTAGGAGTCTTAAAGATCTACAGCTTGCTGCAAAGTCTAATAATATAAAGGAAAATCCTTTCACTGTGATATTCGTGCCACTTATAGGATAGTATTTACAGTAATTAGGCAGGCCAAACTTAACTGTATTCAATGTCCTAACATAAGGGTAATTTCTCAATGTACAAAATTCATGGGGGAAAAAAAAAAAAAAAGTGAAAAAGTGTTTATGAATACAGAGTCTAAATACAAGAATATTTGATGTTCATGGTTTTGTTTGCTTATATGAAACTGAGGTAAGTATTAGTTATTTATTCCCTCCTCTGAGTGGCCAGCTCATATTACAATACTGACAAATTGTGTCCTATTCATAAACTGAGCTATATTCAACTACTGCTTATTGATACATTTGGAAAGGATACATTCATCAACTCTTAGGCAAGCATTAATGCATGTAACTAGTCCATTGAAGCATTCTTCTGAGACCCTCTGTTTTTATTTCGAAGTGTGTTTTCTCTACATATTTTTCACATGCCCTCTCTAGAGGGCACAACCCATCAATATGTCATACTGCTGCTGGATTGTGGATTTGACCCCAGCCAAATACTTCTGAGTGATTTCATGGCAAGCATTTTGTTGCACAGAGAGCAGTGCGTTCTCGCGGATCTTATGGGGACTTCAGTCCAACTTTTGTTCCTTCATTTCACAAAACTGCTTTTCATGCCTCTCAAGCAGAATCACTCCTTCCTACTAGAAGTGCTTTCAGCACTTGATGTTAACAAACTCTATGCTTCCCTCTGCAATGATTGTAGGAATGTAATGAGCTTCTGGCATTGTATGGTGTCACTATTCACTCCGTTAAGGGAGTCACAGATAGTTACTCAAGAAGACAATATTATTATGCCTGGAATTTTTCCTGTTAAATAATCTAATTAGGTTCACGGAGGAAACAAGTCTGCTTTAAAGTGGAACATTGACTAAATGAAGGTCTGAACAAAGATATATCCTACATAAATACTATTTAATATTATTAATTAAGGCTGTGACCAACCTGCTCTGAGAAGAATATCTTACTCTCAAATAATGAATATGCAGAATCCATTAGCACTTTGTGAATTTATAATACTATAATACATATAATGAAATGAAAAATGACTCAGAAAAAAAGGGGGGGGGGGGGGACCTCTGCTAACTATTGGAAATATTTGGATAAATGATTTTTTGTTTGTTCTGTTAAATAAAGATGAATTTAACAAAGTTATATGCACATATTTAAGATTTACAAGTTGGTTTTAATGTAATTCATCACAGAAAATGATATCCAAACAGTTTTGATGGGTAGAATTGAATTGATTAAGCCAGGAAAATGCTAAGTAGCTAAGTAGCATAATAGTTAAGGTGTTTCTTAGGAAACTTATGAAAACATGATTTTTCTACAGGTCTGGAGGTAGGTGAAGAAAATATACAAAGAAAGATAGGTTTGATATTTTTAATACTGTACTTGCCATCATCCTATTCTTAAATTGTGTGTGGTGTTTTGCTTTTTTTTTCAGTTTGCTTTAGCTTTCTCTCACATTTTTTTCTGACTCCTAACTATTTTAGAGAAATCTTCCCCTGAGCCCTGAAATCCACTGAAGGTTAAGCTTGTCTTCCTATAATTCAGCCAATGGGTGACAGAAATACTGCTATATGACCAGCTTTTGAATCTGAGGTCTGAAGTAAATAGATATAAAGCAGATATTCTTCCTCAGCAGGGGAATGACAAAGTAAGTTTAAAATATTGGAAAGCTGATTCAATCTCTAACATTGGAAAATGAATCCTACTATAACTTGACACAGTTTTGAAGGATTTCTCATTAGGAAAAGATTATATCATGTAAGAATATATGTGAAGCAACACAATGTTAAACAGTCAGGATCAGATTCACTAATTAGATGAGATCCACACATATTTCTCTGAAATACAGAAGGATAGGAAACTGGATTAAAATCAACATCAGAGAATTTCCTTCATATTAGATAATTCCATTCAATTTAATGTGTGGCAGACTGAGGCCATTTACCTGCTGTTTAGAAAATGGTTTAGGAAAATATCCAAGTATAAAAAAAAAAGAGTTACTGCTTGCTCTGCTTTGTATTTCTACACCTGATAAGGGCATTTCATCACTATCAAAATTTCTATGAGGGTTCTCTGTTTCCATCAGGCTCTTAGTGACTGTTCCAAAATGTTCCTGGAGAAGCACACAGATGGTCTACTCATACCTGCCATTGGACAAGAAGAACCACCATCAAGACAGGAAGATTTTGTTTTAAGGATTACCAACTAGCTGTCTGTAGTCACTAACAAGAATTTTAGTGCAAGAATTTTAGCATTTGAATAGAGAGAAAAAAAAATAAGTATCCCATGTGTTTGTTTTTTTTTTTTAAGCAACACTTTCATGTTAAAGACCTTTTTATTATTTTTCATCCCGTGTTATTAGAACAAGGACATAAGACTGAGAAAATTAAATGAGAGAATTAACCCTTGTCACTCTGATTACAGTTGCACTTAAATTGACATACAATTCATATTCTTTTCTGATTTAGTAATGTCTTATTTGGGGATTATTAAAACATTCTTGTTAAAGTTTTGCTATAAAATTAGCAATGCATATTCTGTTTTGAATAAATTCTTTTGCAAGGAACTATTGATAAGATAAGATACATGGCATTCTACATCTGCTGTCACCTTTGTCTTTTCCTCAACTCCCTCTGCATGTACTAATAGCTGCTTAGAAGGGGGAATGTGTATTCTCAGATACCTTTCATTTTCTTCTTTCTCTCTCTTTTTTCTTTTTTTTTTTTTTTCTCTAAGACCTTATATTAAGTAATTGTTAAAAAAATAAATTAAAAAAAATCATTGACTGTGTAGTGAAGGGAGACTGAATTTCTAGTATTGTTATTTGTATGGTAGATATACAGTAACACAGTAACTCAGTTGAAAACTGATAGTAATAGCATATCTACTTCCCACCATAGTAACACTAGGTGAGATCACAGTAAGTCTCCTGCACAACATAAAGAAATAAATAGCATGAGAATATTTTGGAGGTGCAGCTTTGTGATATGGGATTTTTATGTTTTTTCTTGCTTCATCCTTGTAAATAAATGAAAGCTGATGGACATTTCTATAAAAATAGAATGGTAAGTCTGTTTCTATTTTAGATGAAAAACAGTGCTGGACTATGGAGCCAAAGATAAAATATATAATTTTTGTACTTCGTACTATAAAGTATTTACAAGACATAAAAAGACTACAGTGAGAAGCAAATATTAAAAACATGTCTTGCTTCATCCCTGCAGTTGCTTTTGTATTTTCTTTCTTTATCTCTTGGTAGTATCACATCCAGCTGTCTGTGGCTTCTCTTTGTTAAGCTCATTTGGAACTGCCTCTGGACCTAAGATATGTTAAGAAACAAAAGCATTTCTCTTTCTGCTTTTACCTCCACAAAGATGTCCTCTTTAGTCAGCTTAAGGTGAGGAAAGCTTCATTTCTTTCAGTGTGTACACATCACATAAAATTCTGTGCCTACCTATCATACTTATTTGCTGTCAACCTTGGAAAAATATTTACCAATTATCTGAACTAACTCAATTTGTTGGTTATGCTGTTGCATTTCACACTTTCACTATGTAGGCACAGATGTGAAATGACTGTTTTCAAAGCATTTATTCTTCCCTCTCCACTTTTTCTGAGCAGTTTGGTGAAACAAAACAAATAAGTGGTGAGATTCTTGCAGTAAAAATAGCATTCAGGCTGAATTTCCCATGAATTTCATGTCAGAGTAAAGGTTAAGCTTTTCATCCTTTCCTGAGCTATTTATGCTATTTTAGAGGATCAAAACTGATATATTTGATCCACATTTTATTCAGAATCAGATTTCTTTTCAAATACTTGGACTTTTTTTTTTTTTTTCTTTCCTGAAATGGTTTGGATTTATTTTTTTTTTAATAACTTTTTATGTCTTATTTCATATCTTACAAGGAAAATCTCTTGATCTGTTTTCAACGGTATTCTAGGGCAGTAGCACTGCTCAGATAGAAGAATGTTTCTAAGGAGCTCATTCAGTTCTCTAATGGTACATATGAAAATAATGTACATGTATCAAATGCATACATACGTAAGTTATATTCTTATGTAAGTTATTTAGGTATGTGAGTTGATATATATATATCAAGAAGTGGTCACAGCACCAAGCCTGCTGGAGTTCAAGAAGCATTTGGACAAAGCTCCTAGATATACGGTTTAATTTTTAGGTAGTCCTGTGTTATGCTGGGAGTTGGACTTGATGATCCTTGTGGGTTGCTTCCAACTTGGGATATTCTATCACTTTATGACTGTACGATTGCAATGGGCTGCCCAGGGAAGTGGTGGAGTTTCTGTCCCTGGTGGTATTCAAGGGATATGTGGATATGTTGCTAAGGGACATAGTATAGTGATTGCATTCAATAGGTCAGGCTGATGGTTGGACTTGATGATCTTGAACGTTTTTCCCAACCTAGATGATTCTATGATTCTATAGCCATATGGACATTTAAGTGCATTTGTGTATACAGGTATACATGTGCATACATACTAATTTATATGGTTTGCATTTTAAGCATATTTTAAAATAAGACTGAATTCATTTTTAAGATTTCTTGTGTATTCCTAGAGACAGATCCAAGAATGCATGTATGCATGAATATTTACGAATAGAAACCTTGGGCTGAAAATACTGTATGTTATCCGAAATATAGTAATGTCTAGTCATGTATTTTCTTCATCCAACTGGGAGTTAGAAAACTGTTTCTTAGATTATAATTATTTTTCCATTATTTTATAGAAAAATACAACTTTTAAGTCTAATTCCCTTTTGAAGCCTACTTCAACTCTTGGCTGATGTCATCTGAATTACAGTTTAGAACAGTTAAGTATATAGCTCAAAAATTACATTTATGAGATTGCACATCCACTGAAGAGTTTTTAAAAGAAAAAATGGTGGCACAGGCTATGAAATAAAGAACCAAAAGGATATGTCATCGGCTGTGGATATTTGAGATGTGTCCTAAATCTATTCTAATAATAATGGAAGTTTTCATCCATTACATGTGAGTAAGCAGAGAATAGTCATATACAGCTTAGAGGAACACTTTAAATGTATCCAGCTCTAAAATAATCTTTTGTATTTTTTCAACCCAAATTTATTCGCAAAATTAGCAACAATAACTATTTGACTTTCTTTTCTCTACCTATCTATACAGCAATCTATAATATTGTTCAACAGAAGACCCCTCTCCAGAAAAAGGAATAAAAAGACTATTTTTCGATGTGTATTTTTTTCACTGCAACTATAATAACATCTGAATTGAAGTTATTTTCTTTCATATTACATCTAATATTCCTTTTATTTGTCTTCCCTTATCCTTGAAGAATATAGATATTTTTGTGTCAGTCATCTGTCATTGATAATAGATGAATTTTTATTTCTTATTTATGTTGTGACTACACAGATTAGTGCTGATGAGTGATATAAAAAACATTGCTGACCATTAACACTTAGGACTGCCATTAAGCTGTACCACATTGATGGGTAATGTGCTGCAAGGTACAAGAAACAAAAACAGTAGCAACTGGTTCGTTCAAAAGAAAAATGTTTCATACCTTTTCTCCAAGCAGGAGATGATTGGTATTCAGGCCCATCACAATTCCTGTAGAAATATTTACACAACCATGGTATAACTAGCTGCTACACTTCCTTGAAGCAACAAGAGGAGATTCTGCTGGTTAAAATATCAATGCAATTATACAAGCATGAACTAGAACATACATACCATTGTTAGAGATCTAGCTGCTACATAAGATGGTCATACTATCTTTTTCCTCTATTTTTCTAATGGCAATCCCATAATTCTGGCGTTCTGTCATCTACAGTATTACAATATAAGAGGTAACAGGACTCTCAATTTCAGAGTAGGTTACAGTGTAATACATAAGTTTTATTTCTGAGAAATATGGAGTTAAATATCTTCAGACAGAAGAAGTCATGGATACAGAAATACTGTATAAATACTGTAACCTCAAGACTGGTATATATTAGTGTTGAAAATGCTTTTCCATATGAAATTTCCAAGGAAAATGGAAATTTTCTTGCATTGTCTGAATGGCTTGGCTGGCTTTGTATGTGTTAGATGGCTAGTTGGATGGTTAGATTCAGTCCTCTGAGGAAGCACGCAGGACTAATCCAACCCCCTCAGATATACGAAAACAGATATAATTCTGCATTTCCCAGAACCAGGAATTTCAGGTGCTAAGAGAAATATAAGGTGTCAGTTCTCTCAGTGGCCATATGCCAGCTAAGTAGTTCAACAGGTTTTCCTAAAAGTACACTTTTAAACTGAAGCATGCCAGGAACATCTCTGTTTTTGTTTGTTTACTTGTTTGTGTGCTTTCTTGTTGACATAAATTTCTATACTTGACCGCATTTAATCAACAGAAAATGCCTTTAAGTGCTTCTTTTGGCATGGTCTACTCTTTTGGCATGGTCTACTTGATCTCTTAGATACCTACATTAGGATAATTGTCATCTTGCTTGTGCCAATTTCTATCTATTATTTCTAAGGAGACTGGATGATGACTAGCTGAAATGTGACTTTGCATTTGATCAGATTAAGCCTATCCCTAATATTTACCTTAGTTATTTCCTCATCATTTAAGGACTATCCCTTATTCTGGTGGTTGCATCTTGACATTTTGAAGTCCTCTACTGCATTGGTAGTAATAATGGCATACAACAAGATATCATTGCTAAATGGAAGAAATCGTATACCTTCATTCAAGAACTGCAGAAGCAGTCCTTCAGCGGCCTGCATAGAATGACAGATTAACTGGATAACAGAAAGCCTGCCTAAGAAAATGTCTCTGCAATGACATTTGTCTGTATTGACATATATGTCTGTATTGACATTTAAGATTGCCTATGAAATTTCTCATAATTTCTACCAGCAAATTATTTTTATTATTAGTTCTCCAAACTCAATAAATCAAGGGATTTATGTCATGTAATGCTAGTATAATGAGTACTGCCAATTGTATTACAGTTGAACATTGTAAGCTTTTTATTATATATTAATAGATAGTAAAGCTAGCTACCAGACTGAAGAAGATGTTGGATTTTCAAACTTATGAAAACTTGTATATGGTGTTGAAGACTTATATACAGTGTTGGCATATGATAAAGTATAAATAAATAACCTTGTACTTAAGAAAATGTAATATTGATGGAGAGTCTTCATGCTACTGCTAAAGAAAAAAGATCTTTGTAACTGACAAACTTTGGCATTGAGAAATGCTATTTTTTTTAATTTTAAATTGCATTGTCAATAAAAAAATTCTCAATAGAAATTTAGTTTCATGACAGAAGAAACTAGGAGCAGTGAACAATCAAAAAACTAATATTTATTTATTTATTTATTTATTTATTTATTGGGGGGATATTTGACTTCTACAGAGAGGGAAAAATCATATTTTTATATTTCATAATGTTAATATTTTATAATTTCATATTTTTCTTTTTCTAATTCAAGTATTAAAAGTTCAAAAGTAATAAGAAATCCCCATGTGTTAAGGTCATTTTTTTAACTTAAGCTATATAGAGAAGTACTTCAACATTTTTGTAATGATACATATATCACTTTCTGTTCTTTTAAAAAATCTTTTCTCTGATGAAGAGATTAGCAAGGAGAGTCATAGAATGAAAAACAGTTAACGTCCTTGAAGATAATTAGTAAAAATGCGCTGCTAACATGCCTAGGTACATGATGAGTTAAACTGTCCTTAGTTGTTACTAACAGTTATGATTCAATTCCTATTCTCTTTTCTGTTCACACACACCAACCCTTAAAGTTCCTTAATAAATGTGTACCCAATTCTTGTTACATAGCCTCTCAGTCTTAATATATTATTTATTAACCTATTTCTTTAATGAAAGTCAGTTAAGTTTTGAATGTTTTATAAAATACCAGAGTATTTTGGAGGGATGTATTTTTTGGGCCACAACCTTCACAGAATACCAGTCAGAATCAGTTTCTTACAATTTCCCATTCTGGACAAGTAATCATTTGGGTGTACGATATAAACTAGTGCAGTTTTAGCAACAAATATTAAGTGATAAAACCCCACCCCTCACTAGCTGATCCATGGTAAGAACATTCCCCTCTGAAAGGATAAATTTCTAGAAAACTTAAGTCCTTGGTTTTAATCATTTAAAGAATATTTTTACCCAGAGATCTTCCACTTCTCTGTGGGAGATATTCACCATTTATCTGTGAGCAAACTGAATGTCTGCTTTACACAACTGGAAGATCTACTTTCATACTTAAGCACCTTTGGAATTTTTTAGGCAAGTCTTTTAGAGCTGGAATTTGATATCAGACGTTGCTCAGAAATCCTACCATTTCTGCGTCCAAAACATTAGTGTGTAAACAAAAGGGAACTCATAATTGGGGGGGGGGGGGGGGGGGGGGGGGGGGGGGGGGGGGGGGGGGGGTGATAAAATTGAAGAGTAGAAAATGAGAAAAGGTCATTAGTTTTCTTTCTTAATTTTTTATCTGATTGCTGTATCATGTTACATTAGTAAAGTCAAAGAGAAAGAAATAGCTCTTTCCTTGCAGCACAGACATCGGAGTGGAACAGATTAAGATCTGTGTGTGGCAAACTACCTAAGTGTAGCACTTGATCTTTGAGCCTTTCAGGATTAAGCAAGAAAAATAATAATAATAATAATAATAATAATAATAATAATAATAATAAAAATCTGACAGTGAAAAACCTGCAAAAAATCTGTTGTAAGAGGTATGCATTGGTCTGATACAAAAAGAAGAGTTCCACAATTTTTTATCTCAGAGCCTTAACATGTTTACTACAGAGATAAATACTGCTAGATTTCTATTGTGTGCTAGCTGTATACCAATTAAATATAGTGAAAGAAAAGTGCTAGTGTAGATCAGTGCTCTTCAAGCTTGGTTTAAAGACTTATCCAGATAAAGTGTGCCTGGAGGCCTTCAGATGTTCACCATGTAATCCATTATCTTCCACAGTACAAACTCAAAGGAATCCAGTCAGAATCTGTTGTAATGTTTTTAATGACAACAGTACTGATATGCAGCAAGATCAAAGGGGACTGGCATTAAAAATGTTATCTAAAACAATCTGCAGAGTTACATGGGATTAGCCAAGACACAATGTCCACATTTTAAAAGGTCATCTTCAAATGTTCATCAACATATACCTAAAGAACTTCACACAGTAAATTTTGCTTTCTTTCAGTCTAATGGTAGCTTTTGTTCTGCGTTGGCATCTCGCTACCTTTTCTTTGCCAAGGCATTCTCTAATATACAGCATTCAGATTCTTAAATATATTCCAGCTAAAATAAGATGTGATGAGTATAACAATATTCACTTGTATAAAATTCAGTATTGAGTACAAATATATATATTCTCTGAATGTCTGTATGTGTCTAAATATGTATATGTAAATACATATACACATGGATGTAAAAAAAGAACCCATTTCTTTTTTGGCTTTTCTAGTCTGTTCATTGCCAGGCTATTGTATTTGGCATATCTCACAATGAACAGGTTTTATTTGTCAGGGTTGCAACAGCTATGTATTCTTTATAAATAATTTTTCTCCCTGTAAAGCAACAAAAGTAACCATATGCAAAAATTGAAAATGCTTTCTAGATCCTCAGGTTCATATTCATGTGTGAAGAGAAAAGTAGGAATAGTAAAGTCACATTGCTATGTCTTGTTATCCTGGTTATCTTACCCTATGAAGTAGAAATATATGAAGAGGTGAAAAATTGATGGTAATGTTCTGCATCTGTGTAATTATGATTTAAAAAAAAAAAAAGCCATTTGACAATTTATACTCATAGTATCAAGGCACCAAAACAGCCATACATAATTGAGCTAAAGCAAAAAAAAAAAAAAAAAAAAAAAAGAGTCTATCTCCCCACTGTGTACAGCCATCTAGCCTAACTTTTTATGTTAGGTTTGTAATCTTAGCCTATTTAATCTTAGACACTCCTCTGCTGAGTGACAGAGCTCTGGGAGGAGGTGAGTAGGTTGAGGACCATCAGGGAGTCAAGGATGGAGACAGACTCCTGGAATCACTCCCTACCTTCCGTGAGACAGGCCCATTGGGCTGAAGGGACACACAACATGGAGGATTCCCTATCCTGTCTCCACCCAGCTGCACAGAGTGACCTAATGGATTAAGAGGCAATGGCAACAACTTCCTGAGTGGTGTGGCAGACACGTCTCCTCAGTGACTACCCCCACCCCCCCACCCCCACCCCCAGGTGCTTGTGTGCAATAGGTTTGAGGACTTGGAAATGGAACTGAACAACATGAAGAGCACAGTTCATCTGGCTGGAGGTGTCACTGAGCATATTTGGCATTTGGCATATGCCCTGCATCAAAACAGTTTGCACCAAGGAATAAAAATAAATAAATAAATAAATAAAAAAAAGGATGCATCATTGTCATAGGAGACTCCCTTCTGAAGAGAACAGAAGACCCAATATGCAGACCAGACCTATTTCATAGGGAAGTCTGCTGCCTCCCTGGGGCCTGGTTTAGAGATGTGAAGAGAAAGATTTCTTCTTTAGTGAGGCCCTCAAATTATTACCCATTATTGATTTTTCATGTAGACAGCAATGAAGTTCCAAGAAGAAGTCCAAGGGCAATCAAGAGAAACTTCAGAGCCTTGGGACAACTGGTTAAGGAATCAGGAGCACAAGTAGTGTTTTCCTCTTTGCCTCCAGTTATAGGGAATGACACGGGGAGAAACAGGAAGAGCCAGCAGAATCAATACCTGGCTCCAAGCCTGGTGTCACCAGCAGACCTCTGGGTTTTTTGATCATGCCCAACCAGGATGAAGAGGCAGACAAATATTCTATAAGCTACTGGAAGAAGTCACACAATCATTAACCCTTGTTCTCCTGTAGCCTTCAACTTACCAGATTTCTGCTGGAAATACAACACAGCAGAGAGGAAACAGTCTAGAAGGTTTTTGGAGTGTGTGGAAGATAACTTTGTGAAAGATGATGAGTAAGCCAACTAGGGAAGGTGCCCCACTGGACCTTTTGCTTGTGAACAGAAGACTCGTGGGTGATGTGAAGGTTGGAGGCTATCTTGGGCATAGTGATCATGAATTAAAATAGTTTTTGATTCTTGGAAAAATAAGGAGGGAGGTTAGCAGAACTGCTACCTTGGACTTCCGCACGGCAAACTTTTGCCTGTGTAGGAGACTGGTTGACAGAGTCCCTTGGGAGCCAGTCCTGAAAGGCAAAGAAGTCCAGGAAGGCTGCACACTCTTCAAGAAGGAAATCCTAAAGGCACAGGAGCCGGCTGTCCCCGTGTGCCAAAAGACAAGCAGGTGGGGAAGAAGACTGTCCTGGGTGAACAGAGGTCTATGGCTAGAGCTCAAGAAGTAAAGGAGAGGGTATCACAGAATCACAGAATGGTTTGGATTGGAAGGGAGCTTGAAGATCATCCAGTTCCAACACCCCTGCCATGGAAAGGGTCACCTCCCACTAGACCACGTTGATCAAAGCCCTATGCAACCTGGCCTTAAATATGTCAAGGGATGGGGCATCCACAACTTCTCTGAGAAACATTTTCCAGTGCCTCACCACCCTCTGAGTAAAGATTTTTTTTTTCTTTACATCTAATCTAAATCTACATTCTTTTAATTTAAAACTGTTGTGGTTTAACCCGGCTGGCAGCTAAACACCACACAGCCGTTCGCTCACCCTCCCCCCTCCCTCTCTGGGATGGGGGAGAGAAACGGGAAAGTGAAGCCGGTGAGTTGAGATAAAGACAGTTTATTAAGACAGGAATATAATAATATAAGGAATATAAGGAATATAATAATAACAATAATAATAATAATAGTGATAATTATAATAGTATTAACAATAATAATGTGTAAGAAAACAAGTGATGCACAATGCAATTGCTCACCACCCGCTGACCGATGCCCAGCCTATCCCCGAGCAGCCGGCCCCCCACCCCGGCCAGCCACCCCTATATATTGTTTAGCATGACGTCAGATGGTATGGAATACCCCTTTGGCCAGTTTGGGTCAGCTGTCCTGGGTCTGTCCCCTCCCAGCTCCTGCTGCACCCCTAGCCTGCTCGCTGGCAGGACAGAGTGAGAAGCCGAAAAGTCCTTGGCCTGGTGTAAACACTGCTCTGCAACAATTAAAACATCAGCATGTTATCAGCGCTCTTCTCATCCTAATCCAAAACATAGCACCCTACCAGCTACTATGAGCTACTTAACTCTGTCCTAACTGGAACCAGGACAAAAATCGTTATTTCTTGTCTTGTCACTACACTCCCTGACAAAAGAGTCCCTTTCCTGTAGGCCCCCTTTAGGTACTGGGAGGCGGCTATAAGGTCTCCCCAGAGCCTTCTCTTCTCCAGGCTGAACAACCCCGACTCCCTCAGCCTATCTTTGCAGGAGAGGTGCTCCAGCCCATTGATCATCTTCATGGCCCTCCTTTGGACTAGTTCTAATATGTCAATGTCCTTGTGCTGGGAGCCCCAGAGCTGAACACAATACTCCAGGTGGGGTCTCAAGAGATCAGAGTAGAGGGGAAGAATCACCTCCTTCAACCTGCTGGCCACTTCTTTTGATGCAGCTTTTGATACAGTTGGCTTCCTGGGCTGCAAGCACACATTGCTGGCTCATGTTGAGCTTCTCATCAACAAACACCCCCAGGTCCTTCTCATCATGGCTGCTTTCAATCCATTCTGGGTCAGATGCATTCTGCAGTGGAGCAGGGGATTACGGTATGCAGGGGGTTTCCTACACTGAGGCCACTTAAGGCAGTTGAGGCAGCCACCAGGACCAGGCAGCCCTCGCAATGGCAGCTGACGAGGCTTGGGCAGAGCCAGGAGCACCCCTCCTCCCCTCCCCTCTGTTGTACAAAGGCAGCCCCTGGGGAGTGAGAGCAACCAGAAGCACAGGCAAACAGGGTGTGGGGTGTCAGCGAGGGCGTGGCGTGGCAGTTTGCGTGGCAGTCCACGCAGGCAGGGCGAGCAGGAAGGGCAGAGTATCCCTCCCTCCTCGGGAGACGAGTTCACCTATCGTCTGCCTGCCAGAGAGCAAATCCAGCCATGGTCTCCACCAGGCAGAAAACTCTTGCCAAAAAGACTATGGCAACCCAGACCGAGGGCCTGCCCAGAAATGCAGCTGTTCAGGTCTCCAGCTGCAGGGAGTGCCTGAGCCTATTGTTGCCAATGGAGGGAGGCAGAGATACCACCTCCATGAGGTGCGAGCAGGTGGAGGATCTGATCAGCCTGGTGGCAGAGCTCAAGGAGGAGGTGGAGAGATTAAGGACTATCAGGGATTGTGAGCAGAAGTTAGAATGGTGGAACTACTCCCTGCCATCCCTGTCAGTCTGACCTCAGTGCCAGGAAAGGTGATGGCACAGATTCCAGTGCCTCACTACCCTCTGAGTGAAGAATTTCCTCCTAATCTGTAATCTAAATCTCCCGTCGTTTAGTTTAAAATCATCCCCCCCTTGTCCTGTCATTATCTGATTGAGAAAAGAGTCATTGTCCATCTTTTTTATAAGTCCCCTTTAAGTACTGAAAAGTTGCAATGAGGTCACCCCGGAGCCTTCTCTTCTGTAGGCCGAACAGCCCCAGCTCTATCAGTGTTTCTTTGTAGGAGAGGTGCTCCAGCCCCTTGACCACCTTTGTGGCCCTCCTCTGGACCCTCTCTAACAAATCAACATCCTTCTTGTACTGTGGGCTCCAGGCCTGGACACAGTACTCCAAGTGGGGCCTCACAAGGGCAGAGCAGAGGGGGAAAATCACCTCCCCTGACTTGCTGGCCACTCCTCTGCTGATGCAGCCCAGGATGCAGATGGCCTTCTGAGCTGCAAGTGTGCACTGGTGGCTCATGTAGAGCTTTTCATCCACCAGAACCCCCAAGTCCTCTGCAGGGCTACTTTCAATAAGTTCTTCTTCCAGTCTGTACTCATGTCCTGGATTGCCCTGGCCCAGATGCAGCACCTTGCACTTGGACTTGTTGAACCTCATTAGGTTTACGTGGGCCCACTTCTCAAGCTTGTCCAGGTAATGATTCTATTATTCTATGCTTCCAAGGTAAGCTGTATGAATTATTCTTTCTGCGAATGGAAGAGGAAGCCTAGGTGATAATAACAGGTTCTTCACTTTTTGACAAGCTAAAGTGAGATTCAGTGAATCCTACAGATAGAAAGCAGGTAAACAAATGTAATGAATGCAATTTATTGATTCAGAGTATGATTAAACAAAAGAAGTTAAAGTAGATAATAGATGTGAACATCTGTGGCCTTAACTTTATTTTTTTCAAAGCATGGTGAAGAGAAAGGAAAAACCTTCTCACGCACTGTATGAGTTTTCTTAGTTTCTCTAGATATAGAAGCAAAGGGCTGCAGAATACATGTTCTGCATAGGCCTCCATCAGCCTAAGTAAGATGAGTTATTTAAAGAAGTTAGTGCTTCTATTTGATGAACAAATTATTCAGCTACTTTACTGATAAATATTTCTGCATTATTTCAGGGGTAGAAATTAGCTTTCAGTATTTTCAGAAGTCCTGGTGTAACAGCATATATTTTAATTCCCTTGCATGTAGTTTCCAAGGAATCTCACTGAATATCTCTTTAACAGCACCACGGAGATAATCCTGAATAAAACAAAATTTAATGATTCACTTGTGTGTGTATTATTTGTCCCCATCTCCTTATGTTGAGTCTGTTTTGCCTGTGACAGTAATTGGTGAGTGATCTCCCTGTCCTTATCTCAACCTTTGAGGCCTTTCCATTGTATTTTCTCCCCCGTTTTACTTTGAGAAGGGGGAGTGAGAGAGTGGTTGTGGTAGAGTTCAGCTGCCCAGCAGGGTTAAAGCACCACAATATAAGATGACAATAGTTTTGCCACAAAGCAACTGATGGTAACATGTATGTTTATAAAAGCTTCAGACCATCAGGATTTCTGGCATTCTTTAGAATTCTATTCCTCATCTCAAGATATTTTTGATCTCTTAAAAAGCTAACTTTAACAGAGAACTCACATGACAGTTTTTTGTTTTTTGTTTTTTTTTTCTGAAGTACAATAATTCCTATTTGTGAACCTACCTACACATCATGTAGTCAGACTGCCATGATTTGGGAGTTAGTACTTGAAATCCTTTGATGCAATTGACAGCAATGAAACAAATTAAAAAAAACACATTGCTTGTGTGGTCCTATCTGTCACTTGCTTTTTGAGACACATTCTGTGGTTTCAGCTTTCAGTTCTAACTGCAGTGAGTTACCTAATTGCATATTATATTCTAATTTTCCTAGGGCACTTGCTAATTATTCTGTATTAACTGAGCCTTTGAAGCCTATTTTAAATTATTAGTACTTGCTTATTGAAAGCAAGTCACGTTCCTGCCAGTTGCTTCCTCTTTCCTTCCTTAACAAAGTATCTGCAGTTATGGATGTACTCAAGAGCACTTCTTCATTTTAAGTATACCAAATAGCATAATTATTCCTGTAGTTTAACTACAGTATTTTCTGCTACTATTTCTTTTCTTTTCAGGATGATACAATACAAAGTGTATAAAAGGTAGAATATGACCATTTTTTCTACTAAAATTGGTTAATTTTATTGTGTTTTTTTTTTCATATTTATGTGGGTTTGTATTATTCAATTTTATTTTTTGAACTAATAACTGAGATAGTACAAATAATAACATACATGGATACATATGTGTAATGTAAAATGATTTCCCAAATCTTTAAAATAGTGAAGTCTGTGTTGGAAATTCACTCATTTTCAAGTTGGCTGACATTAGATATAATCTCTATAATATATCCTTTCATTCTTTAAAATTTCAATGATGTTCATATTCTCAGCATCCATAGTAAATTTAAGGACTTGTTTTTGTCCATTTTTTTAATGTTACAAGTTGTTTTTTGTTTATTTAGTAGAATCTGATAGAAGAATGAACTCTTTTGAATTATTGCTGTAAAGGAATTCACTTTCCAAAATAATTGTAGTAAATTAACTTTTACAAGACTTCTCAGTATTAGCGTAATGTACAAAATTCTGATGAATAACACACCTTTAGAAATGTGTACTGAAGTTTGTAACACCATTATTACATCTGTTATTTTCAAATTTACCTGTACCACAGGATTTTAAAGGCACATAAAAGAATATTAGAAAGTATATACTATATGATCTGTGGATATCATAAATCATAAAAGAGATATTATTCTATTATTTGTAAGAATAGATTTTTGTGACAATAGTGTAGGCAAATCTTTTAAAGCAAATACAAAAAGAGCAATGTAGATACTTAATTTTAAGGGATGCTTATCCATGTTAAACATCACATCTCTCCTCCGTAAATACTTACTCACATACAAATCAAGTAATTTGTCATTGTTTACAGTTTTAATAGATGACATAATAATACTAGAACCTTTTGTCTTTAGGTATTCTTGATAGAGTGGACAAGAGAAAATATTATCAACCCTATTACTCATAAACTCCTTTTTCTTAAAATATTTTTTATTAGGCACGTTTTACTGCTTCTATTATGTGAAATTTCTTATTAATTTATGCTTCCACAATCTTGATCCTAATAGAGAAGGTGATTTCCATTAGTGGGACTCTGCTTATCTTACTCAGTTCTGACACTCAGAATTGCATTTTGTCTACTTGTTTGCCAAAAGTCATCAACTGTCTAACTGATTTGAGCTCTGTATGCTAGTGCTAGCTACCATGGTTGGCTGAATAAATCCCATGATGGAAAAAAGCTTTAATTCCAATATTGCATTTTTTCTCTTTGTTTGTTTCTGTTGGACAGTTAGCAAATATTAATTATTCTATGGACAAAGAGTAATAACAGTTAAATAAATATTTGTAATTAGAGAAGACATAATAAGCAAAATAAAACCCAAATAGTTTGCTTTTGTGCAAAATTTAAAAATGTATGTATTTAATATTTTAATGAGACACCCAACAGTTTTTATTAACAAAAAATTTTCTGTTAATTTAACTGTAGTGCTGCAGGGCCATTATCTTTTTGTCTGTTTGACACTCATGATTATAAAATTAGTTTTTAAATGCTTGATTGCTGGTTCACATTCCATGTTTCAAAATACAGATACTTTAAAACAGGTAGCCCAACCTTCTTTCCAGTTCTTCCATAGTTTACAGCTGTAAGACATGAGTAAGAATAGATACACTACCTTTCAAAAATATGAGGTTTAAATATAAGTCATGTAAAAAAAAAATCCCATTTCTTTATGAAAATGTTATATATATAATGTATAATTTATATATATATATATAAAAATAGATTTCTGCATGATTTTATTTAATATCCTTGATATCAGTAATCTATCCTAACATGCCCCCCCCCAAAAAAAAAAAAAAAAAAGGAATAAAAAACAGGTCAGGAGCAACTTGTGAGATGAACACTTCTTTTGATAGGGCACTTGGCATGTCAAAGCTAAAGACAAGTTTTCTGTCTATGAACTAGCAACCTTTTAATATAACTAAGCAACTATTGAATTATCTGCTCTATATGTCTTGAGACTTCATCTGAGTCTTACAAAATACTCTGGCTTTGACCTTTTCATGCATGATAAGTCAAATGTGGTGACATTATCAAAATCTGTATTTTATTATTTTTTATATTCATCACTTCACAACACCATATGAAAAATGATGTCACCTTTTTTCTTCAATTGCAATAAAATATTGCAAACATTTATTAAGACCCCATGAGGCATGCCAGTGCAGAAAAGGATGTCATATATTTTTGTTCAACTGATATGCTTTTCTACCTCACTAATACAAACCCAGTTCCTAACTAAGTGAGGTTATTGCAGATTTTTATCTGAATTTCATGTTTCAAATGCTAGATCCACTAAAATCAGAAAAATCTTATTGATTTTCCCACATAAATATTGTATCAGACATACATTTATAAAAATGAATTGAAGTTGAATTTTGTCACTTGTAGACAGATAACATTTTCAAATGCTGTTATTTGGCAGAAGGAAGACCATACGGAAAGAGATTCTAAGAGTGATATGTTAACTGGGAAATTAAAAAGCATTAAAGAAACAAACAAAAAAAAATTAGACCTGTTTAGATGTAGGTAAATGAAACAGTGATTTCTATAAGACTTTCAAGATAATAATATGAAATATTTTAAATACATTCTTAAAATTATTTTACTTTCCATTAGGCTAAGTTTTTTTCCTGTGTCCTTCAGTGAACATACTTTAATGAAATACTCTACTGTGGATGAAGATCACAAGGTAGACATCCTTGTCTTTCAAAGAAATAGAGTTAAGATGAATAATAATTCATTTAATTGACTTATGAAACAATATTTTTATATTGTGATTTACCTTTCTTGTCTGGTCCAGTCTTGCTCTGCTCCTCCCAATTAAATTGTACATAGAAATGAAACCCAAAAAGTAGCAGTGATACATCGACTTTGTTGTTCAATAATAATATCAGACAGTCTATGTATCAATCTAGCTTCAGTCATAATGTTAACCATGTAATTACATATGTAAGAGCAAGAGTGAGAGCTTGGGAATACATCATCAAAGTTAGAACACAAACGCTGTTATAATCACTATGTTTTTGTTCTTAGGCGCATTCTTATTTTAATATTTGTTCCTACACACACTGTGACTCTTATTGTCAAATTTGAGTTTAACATGAACTGTACTGAGTATAGATGATAAAATATAGATGATAAAAATGTATTATTTTTCCTGAATTTGTATTGTGTTTACATGGCAAGGCTTTGGTAGTTCGGGGCTGCAGGCCACTGTGAGAAGAATCCAGAAGCTGCCCCATGTTAGATAAGGGCCAGTTTCTGCTGGCTCCAAAGGGACCCACTGCTGCACAGACCTGAGACAATAAGTGATGTTGTTTATGCCTCTTTGAAAGCAGATTTAAGAAAGGGAAAAAATGAAAGAAAAAAAAAATGCTGCACAAAAGCAGCTGGGAGAGTGAGGAGTGAGAAACAGCCCAGCAGCCCCCAAGGTCATTGCAGAAGGAGGGCAGGAGGTGCTCCAGGCACGCAGCAGCAGTTCCCCTGCGGGCTGTGGAGAGGCCCCTGGTGGAGCAGGCTGTCCCCCTGCAGCCCATGGGTCCCACACGGAGCAGATCTCCACGCTGCAGCCCGTGGAGGAGCCCCCGGTGCAGCAGGTGGATGTGGCCTGGAGGAGGCTGCGGCCCATGGAGAGCCCCCGCAGGAGCAGGCCCCGGGCCGGAGCTGCAGCCCGTGGAGAGGAGCCCACGCAGGAGCAGGGGGTCTGGGGGGAGCTGCCGCCCGTGGGGGACCCGTGCTGGAGCAGTTTGCTCCTGGGGGATGGATGGACCCCGTGGTACGGAGCCATGTGGGAGCAGTGCTTGAAGAGCTGCTGCCTGTGGGCAGCCCCCGCAGGCTCAGTTCGGGCAGGACGGCATCCCGTGGGAGGGACCCCACGGGGAGCAGGGGCAGCGTGACCGTGAAGAAGCAGCGGAGGCAAAGGGCTATAGACTGGCCACAAGTTCCATTGCCCATTCCCCTGCACTGCTCGGGGGAAGAGGGTGGATGGGGGGGAGGTGTTTTTAGTTTCTTCTCTCTGTTTCTCACTTCTATAGCTTGTTAGTAATAAGTAGTATATTGACCTAATCCCAGTGCTGAGTCTGTTTTGCCCATGATGATACTTGGTGGGCGATTTCCCTGTCCTTATCTCAACACTTGAGCTCTTTACATCGTATTTTCCCTCCCTTTTCCTTTGAGGAGGGGGAGTGAGAGAGTGGTTGTAGTAGAGCTCAGTTGCCAGCTGGGTAAAATCACAACAAAATTACTATATATATATATATATATTTTTGTAAATAGCAGTTCAGCAGTATAGAAGTTAAAAAGAATTTCTTGAAGTAGTTTAGCTAAAAATATTGAAAAAAATATGTTTACAAAAAGTTACACAAATGAAGAACAAGGTTTAGTATTGAGAATGCATTCACTTGGTTGTTCTAGAACACAGAAAAAAAATACCTTGCTGTCTACAGTATTTCTAACATTCTTGTTTCTCATCCTTCCCTTTCTAATTTCTAATGGTACAGATGCTACTTTTGGGACTGGCATGATTTGAAAAGAACATTTTTAATCTAAAAGTTGTGATTTATGCAAACATTAACAGGCTTTGACTTCTGAAATAAATGTTTTGAGGTGGTAAATAAAATGATTATGTTAATTGTAAATATTTGAACATTTAAAAGTTGACCACATATATCAGTGCAATATATCTGTTCTTTTGAATAAAAATTGCTCTTTCTCTGCTTTTGGAAGAATACTGTGCCATGCATTGTGACCATGCAAAGAGAAAATCTAGGTCTCAAAGGTTCAATTTTCTAGCCAGTCTGCAAAAACATGGAAAGCTTTTCCATGTTGTTGTTTTTTTGTTTGTTTGTTTTCTGTTAGTGGGAGTGGGTAGGCAGGAGGAGGGGGAGAGTGGAGAGATGAGGCGAGGGCTTGCTATAATTGCATAACACATTCCCATCAATTATTTCCCTAATCTTCTAAGGAAGATTTTTTTTTCCTAATTGACTCACAAATCTTTCCTCTTATCTCTGTACGTCCCTTTCTAACATTTTTTCTTTCCAAGAATGTAAAAAAAAAGAACAAACTTTTCATTAAAACTTGGTTTTGCTGAAATAAAGTACAACTAAAGAGCTTATGACACTACCAGACTGCAAATCAAGCTACTATTAAAAATTCATTTAATATTATTCTATTTATGACAAAGCAAAGACTATTGTGGAAGTTTGGCTTCAGATCCTGAGTCATGATTTTTTGGATCTAAACTATTATGATTACGAGAAAGTATTAACCCATATCTATGAGGTTACCTTAGATCAGGAAGATGTAGATGTGAAAAAGGGCAAGTATTGTTTACTCTCCCTGCCCTCTAAGAGGTAATTTATGGACAGTGATTGTCCTTACTGTTGCTTAACTTAATGCAATGTATTGTGAAAATTGTGAAAAAGGTTATTATGGAGTGGTTTAATGTAGTAGTGGGAATTTGCATAACAGTGTGGAAAGCTTAGGAGAAGAACCAAAAGGGGAAAAAGGAGGGATCCAGATGGACCAGGAAGGTACAAGAGCAGAAAAATAGTAACTGACTGCATGTAAAAAGGGTGTTAGTCTGTACACTTTGCATTAAAGAGTGTACAGTTAAGGCAGGGCGGCAGAATTAACTATCCCTGAACTCAGGATGACTTTGCAGAAGTGGTTTCAGAAACTAATCCTATCCCTTGTTTATCTGTTTACGAGACATTTGATACTTCTCAGGATTTTTTTATTTTTTGTGGAGGTAAATACAAAATTGGCATGTTTTCTATTGAATCTGAATGAAAATGACCTTTCCTGGGAATAAAAATAAAAAAATTAAAAAAAAAAATTAATGAAGGAAATTAAGATCTTCCCATAACATCATTTCCTGGCTTCAAATGTGTTGTTTGTTTTAAATTCTGGAACAATTTTTTGTTGTTGTTAAAAAAAAGGTTACTTTGGTTTTTGTTATATTGTTAACTGCAGAAATATTCCTTGCCTTGTAGATCCAGGTTGTGTGTCAAAATAAATTTTTGATGCTATCAAGTACTGTGTATTTTCTCTAGCTGGTTCATCAATAATTCTTTTTCCCTGCCCATCAGTTATTTTTCAATTTTTGTTTCCTTTCCACATCTTAAAGATCATAGCCCTTTCACAGCAATCACTAGCAGGAAACTTTACTCACAGAACGAGTCCTTTTGAAGTCAGTAAAACTCAAAGGGTCTCATATATACATATTTTTGTAAGTCTTACTTCATACTACTCTTCATATGTTTGGAATGACTGAAACTAGAAAATATTTTCTAGATATAAATCTTAATTATAAGTCCCATGAAGTGGGGAAGAAGAAAATATCTCTTGTTTGGAGGAGATACTATTTACTTTACCTGGCCACTCTGAACTGATATGTTGTCTGTATATTTTCTTGAACATTGGTTCCTTTTGTCTCTTTGACTTGACAGGTAATCCTGAGCTAGACTGGCATGAAGCTTATTTACATCATGTTCTGTCATTCAGGAACATACTAATGATGTAAAGTTTAATGGGTTTATAGTACTTTTGTACTTTATTGTACCACTAGGGTAATTGTTTAACGTTCCATCCATAGAAAATACACGTTTCTATACTGTGAAGTATTTGGCAAATGAAGAGAGTGGAAGAACTTCAGCCCTTCTGAGTAGCTCCAGACAACCTGATTCTGCTTGCCAGCTTTGAGGAGCCAGAGGACATCTATCTGTGAAACACTGCAGCATCTTTTTTTTTTTTTCTTCCCTTTTTTTTTTTCCTCATCTGTGTTTTCCATTTGATTTACTCTGTTGCCTACCAAAATGAAAAGACACAGGATGCAGTGCTCTTCCATTAAATGTTCAGTACTAAACCACAGAGACAACTGATCCCCATGTTCCCAGTGTGGGTATATTCACTGAACATAATTTTACTTAGCAATTTATTGGTTGGCACTTTCACCTGTGTACCTCTAGTGCATCTCTCAAAGTAAGTGGGAGCAGAAGTGCAAACTTTAAATTGCATCAGCCTTATTAATATAAGTAAAACATAACAAAAAATATGGCCACATGATTTAAAAGAATGGTAAAATTATCAGAAATATCAGTTTAGTGAGAAGTGTTAGGCAAGAGAAATATTAGACTCCTAGGGCAAAGTGCATTGTCTAAACCTTTTCAAGGATTTGTATCACATTGGAAGCTCAGAATATCCAATTTTACCATATAAAGCTCTTCAGTATTTTCTTCCCAGGTGTATGCAGCTCTCAGTACTGATACAGAAATTAATATTAAAAAAACACAAGTAGTGTGCTAAATTATTGACATAGTTGGTTCTATCTGTAGAAGACTTAAAAGCTGTGTAAATGCTGGATGAACAAGATTTCATATTCTGACAGTGAAAGCTATGAATTAACTATGATCCTTCTTTCCAGGAAAGAAAAGACACTGTATGAAATTTTTCTACTGAGTGTATCTTTTAACCAATAAATCAAACTTTGTTTTGTTTTCGTTTGTTTGTTTGTTTGTTTGTTTTCTAGTTATAGGTATGAAAATCAAATACTTCAACATTATTTATATTATTTAAGCTATATATATATATATACATATATTTCTAGGAAATCAATGAGTGCTATATTAATATATTTTTTTTCTCTCAAAAATGTTTAGCCTATTAGACTTTAAATTTAATTCACATCAATATTTACTACAACTTCAATGAGTATCCTTTAGTTATGAGGAACATTACATTAATTAAGAAAACATTAGCTCTGTATGAAATCAAGTAACTTGGGCACAGCTGTGCTACAAAGATAATGTTTTTCCATATAAATAAAACTTGATTTTTTTTTTTTGGGGGGGGGGGGGGGGGGGGGTTGGGGGGAAGGTGAATGAACAGGGGAAAGTTGTTAACTTTAACAGAAGTGATTAAGTTATTTAATCAGGAATTGTTAGCAACATATGTATAAGGTTAGATAAGATTAATTTCATCAACATAAATTTAAAATATCTCTTATCTTGAAAAACCTTAGGTCCTGTAAACAGCTTTGAATCTGTTCTGTGTATGGTTCTCCGTAGAAATCTCTTCAAATCAATGTATTTCTCGTAACAGTTGAGTTAGCTTCAATTAATTTAGTAAACTATAATTAATTACTTATCACATTGCTGGGTTTCATAAAATGGTTTATACTTAGCCTACCACTAGCAAAGTGCTAATTTCCAAGAAAATGCGCTTAGGATACTCAGTCCTGTAGCATTCTTTACCTTGGTGGATGGATACCATCTCCTGTACCCTGGCTGCTATTCTCATGCCAGGAGGAATTTCACAGAATCAGAGAACAGCTGAGGCTGCAAGGGACATCTTGAGATCATCCAGTCCAACCTCCTTCTGAAGTAAAGTTAGCTAGAGCAGGAGGGGCTGAGGACACTTTGGCTGTCTAGTCTGGAGAAAAGGAGGCCAAGAGGTGACCTCATTGCTCTATGCTGGTTCTGTCTGGGATGGAGTCACCTTTCCCTGCCCACACAGTGCTGTGCTCTGCACTCATAGCTGGAACAGCACTGGTATCACTCCAGTGTTGTGTCTATTGCTGCATAGTACTGGGACAGCATCAGGACTACCTCCAAGCCCCCAAGAGCCAGCAGGCTGGGGGTGGGCAAGTGATGGGGAGAGGACATCGCCAGGGCAGCTGACCTAAACCAACCAAAGGGATATTCCATAACACCTGATGTCACACTCAGCAATAAAAAGGGGGGCTCTCGTGGGGGAGGGGGCTGTCCTCCCCAACAACCATTACACGTTTTGAGGCCCTGCTTCCCAGGACGTGGCTGAACATCGCTCATTGATGTGAAGTAGAGAATAACTTTTTTTCCCTTTCTTTCTGTGCAGCCTTGTTCTTTTTATTTTATTTTACATTTTATTTTATATTTTACATTTTATTTTACATTTTACATTTTATTTTATTTTTTCCTTTAATTAAATCATTCTGATCTCAAACCTCGAGCTTTTTGTGTCGTATTTTCTCCCCCTTCCTCTTTGAGGAGGGGGGAGTGAGAGAGCGGCTGTGGTGGAACTTGGCTGCGCACCTGAGTAAAACCACCACATGCTCTCAACAACTTCCTGAGGAAGGGAAGTGGAGAGGAAGATGCTGATCCTTTCTCCCTGGTAACTGATGACAAGAATGCATGGGAACAGCACAAAGTTGCACCAGGGAAGGTTCAGACTTCACATTAGGAAAAAATTTCTTTACTGTGAGGGTGGTCAAGCACTCTAACAGGCTTCCTAGTGAGGTGATCGATGCCCTCCTTTCAGAGTTATTTGGATAGTGCCCTCAATAATATGCTTTGGTTAGCTCCAAAGAGGTCAGGCAGTTGGACTAGATGGTCTTTGAAAGTCTCTTTCAAGTGAACTATTCGATTCAAATTGATTTGATTTGATTTGATTCTAGGTTGCCCAGAACCATATCAAGACAGGTTTTTGTTACCAAAGAGGGAGATTCCACAACTCCACTGGGCAGCCTTTGGCAGTGCTCAGTTATTCTCACAGTAAAGAACTGCTTCTGGTGTTCAGAGAGAACCTTCTGTGTTTAAGTTTGTGCCCATGTCTTGTCCTGGCACTACTTTAAAAAATATATTTTCTAAATACTAAGCAAGTTATTCTAAATTCTTGCAATTAAAACAAACAAACAACAAAAACAGAAAACAACTCTATTTTTAATTTTGTTTTCCACAAAAAATTCTGTTTTCTACCAAATGAAATGTTTGTTTTCTACCAAATTTCTTTTCAATCATTCTCTGTAAAATATTTCATGAAACACAAAGGTAAGAACAAGTGGGCTGTGCCATGGAAAATTTAGGAACTAATTCCCAACAAGATAAATAAAAAAAATATTTCATGTTCTTATATTAATTTTGTATTTTATAATTAATTTGTTAATTTATAGTTTTATATTATTTTTAACATGCATTGTATATATTATATATAAATATCTATATATTATATATTGATCTCTATGTATATATATATACATCATTAACTTCTCAGCTTCACTATGAGAAGAAGGTGTACATTACTTCACAACCTGTTTTAAAGACAGATATCAATGGTTTATAATATCATATCTACGAACTTGTTATTTCTGAACTCTTGTAATACTTAACTTTAGTCTCCTGTTGCTGCTGTTAGGAGAAATTATGTGCTAAACCATCTAGTTACTAAAATTATGATTAGGCAATATTTCTAGTTCTGCTTCCTTTTTCCCCCAGGCATGTAATCAACCATCACTTTGAGTTGCACTAGCTTTGAAATCTTTGTTCTATTTTTGTCTTCTTGTAGTTATATCAGCATATATTGCAATAAACTTTTATTTTCATTGAGTTACTCCAAATCAAGTGCAAAGCTATTTACCATTATATATAATGACACTTCCATACAGAGGGGGCTATGATGATTCAGAAAATAGTAAAGCCTGCTGAACATAAGTTTCCTTTGATTTTTCCTCTCTTTTCCTAGTAGGAATATGTTCTCTGTTTTTATTTCTATGCCTGTAGCAATATTTCTGTCAATCCCTTATTGTCTGAAAAGTCCGTATAAACTTCATGCAAATATCTACGTGGGGAGTTCTTGAAAGCCAAACTACTTAACAAAGTGAGCTTTTATCAAAGCATTAAGCTGTTAATAAATGAAGAATGTTTACTCTCAGAAGAGCTTCAAAGAGTGTTTTGATGAAGATGAGCTTTTTTTCTCTTTTGCAGCTGTCCTTGCTTGTGGAGGGGAGCTGGCAGCCCAGATCAGGCGGTCTGCCAGAGAAGAATAAGTAGGAGGAGGTGGGCAAGGTTTCAGTGCAGGTGTTCCTTTAGAACTTGCTGTTAGATTACATCCTAAACTGTATCTGTGAAAGGAAGGCTGCTTTGTGCTTTTATGTATGCCCCGTGCTATTTTTAACCATGATAAAAACCCCAGAAAACGTTTGCACTTTTTAGATCACTAATTAGAAAAGAAAAATCAAAGTGAAAAAAGACACTGCCCCACAATAGAATCATAATCATTTTCTATCTTTCCAATAATACTGCTGAGGTCATTCTCCTGTACAATTCATAAATAGTAATATTGAATGAAAATATTCACATGTAACTATAATTAAAGCTTGACAAAAAAAGACTTTTGTTTGTTTGTTTGTTTTTAATCTTGTCATAGAGGTGTAACTTAATAGTTAAGTTGTCCATAGAAGGAGTTTTTTAACATGTGGACATTTCAACTTGCTAAGTGATTCAAACAGAAGCTGAATTGCTATGCTGCTTTTAGTGCCTGCTCTTTCAGACTTTGTTATAGTTCCTGAACTGAAAGATAACCTTTTTTCTCTCTCTTATTATAGTGTGTGTGTGTGTATTATTTTCTTTGCTTATGATTAATGTCTTTGTCCTTTGTTCAACCTAATGTATTTCAATCTAACTGAAATTCCAAGGCAAGGCCTTGGGGAAAAAATAAAAAATAAAAATAAATAAAAAAAAACATTTGAGTACTGATTATTCACTTCATTTTTGATAGATTTGATAGACACAAGACAAAGACAGAATGACCTGAATACACCACACTTAGGGACTTCAGATCCGTAATAAATTCAATTGTCAATAAAGTCTTCATGATCAGTTAACCAAATAATACTATATTATTAAATATTTTATATCTGAAGGTTTTAAAGTACTAAACATCATCACAAACAGTAGGAAATATAATCTAAAATATATTGTTGAGAGGATTACAACCATTTCAGTATTAATCTGGAGATGCAATTCTCTAGCTCTGTTTTTTCATCACAGTGCCAAACCATTTGAAAGGAATAGAAATTGGTCATGCTCCTTTAGGCGCATACTGCTGTCCTACAATGAGATACCCAGGAGGCATAAAACAGCTATTGGTCTTTCTTCTGGCTTTTTGATCTCTTTAAACAGTGGCAGAAGACGGTTACTGGTAATGCAGAAAAGAGATTCAATTATTTATGCAAATTGAACGTAACTTGTTTTTCAATTTATTGCTAAATCTTAACACTAAGGAGCAAATCATGTATGATGTATGATTTATTTTATTATTTTTTTTCTTTAAAAAAATTTTTTGTCCAGCATTCAATATTTCATTTTTCCTGGTAAGAAATATTGCACATGAAATACTTGGAATAAAACCAAAGGGCGTGTAAAATTAGATCCACAAAGCCAAACACACATGCTCTCATTTTTTAGCCAGCAGATGGACACAATGTGAGCAAGTTCAGTACTTAACTCACCAACAGACTTATCAATGCATTTCCCTATGTCTAAAAGAATAAGGTTAAGAAGGGTTAAGAACTGTTTTCTCTCTTATTGACCACTGTGTACTTAAAATACAATGGAGCTGCTGTGACAGAAAAGACAGAGAGATCTTCCTTCAACCACTATGTGGTCTCCTGTAAAGAACATGTGGTGGGTCTTCATTTGTGATGTCACCAAGGAATCTTTACCTATAAAAAAAATGACAACAGCAAAGATTTCATCAGTTCAGATTATTTCAGTCAGGCCTCTTTCATTACTTGTAAAGATCCACTTTTTTCATATGACTTCACTATAAACGGTCAGTCCATTAAACCTGAGTCCCTCTCCTCACACCATTTCCATTCATATCTGATCTTTTCTCCCCCTTCATTTTTAGGGCACTTTATATCTTTCCATCTTGTATTGTCAAAAACAATTCCCTCATTACATTACAGTAGTCAAAAGAGAATTAATTTTTTCTAACATGAAACCAGAGTAAAGGCAAAAAGGACTTTTACTTTACTGATACTTCTATACCATTCTTTTGCTTTTTTTTCTTCAAAGAAAAACAAACAAAACAAAACAAAAAACTATTATAGTTTAGAGAAAAGATGATTTCTAAGCTAGTATGTCTAAAAGATGGCTCTCCTTAGATACTGATGAAGAAAAGGAGAATAATGAAAATAAATTGAAGGTCATTATAACAAAGATGATTTTCTGCCTTTTTCAGTAGATCAGTTAAACACAGAAGACTGAAAAGAATTATTTGGAGATTTACTTTTTTGTCAGAAAGGACATAGTTTAAACATATTTTGTTCTTATACTCTACATCCTTTTGCATCTATTGGCTTCAGTGGTAGAGCTAAAGTTGATTCTGTTTCTGAAAGCTGACTAAAGGCAATAGAGGAAGATTGTATGTTGCCATGGTCATAGATTATAACTATGCTTAAGGGGAACAGAATTAAAGTAATAGAAGGCTCTTCAACAGTGAAAACAAATTCCATTGGCTGCAAATTGAATCAAGACAATTTCAGATAGGAATTGAGCATATATTACTTAATGAGGAGGAAAACTAATTGTTAGACAATATTCTGTTGCAGTGACTTCTTCATTACAATAAAATTTTAAATTAATATACAAGATAAAGACATTTTCTATCCATAATTAGAACTGTGTAAAAAACTATTTTTGCAGCACAATAAAAATCCATTTGATTTGAAAATTTTCTATTTACTTGCCTAAAAAGAAAGACAAAAAAAAAAAAAAGTTATTTTTCTTTGTTTCTATTTTCAGTAAAAGCACGACAAAAGGAAAACAAATGGATAAATTTAACTACTAGTCATAGATTTGACAAGAAATAGTTGCTCTTAAACCAAGTCAGAAATTCAGCAATTACAGCCATTGCCTTGAAATTGGAAGACTGTCTCAGGTAGAAAATGGATTGGAAATTGTGTGTCCTCTGTCACATCTGTACTGTTGAATATTCTGAGGTGAGTTTCTCTTTGTTAAATGTCATTGACTAACCTAGAAAAAAAATAAAATCAGTTGAAATAAGATAAGTGGAAATATTAAGCCAGTTTCTTTGCTAGGGCAACAGCTCTTGTCCTGCCTTTGGAGAATTCAAGACCCCTACTGTGGTTCTCTTGTTGTTCTCTTAATGAAACAAAACATAAATTTGTGGGTAAAGATAAGATGAAAAAAACGGCTTTCCTTATTAAATTTTAAGGCTAGGCTGAATTGCATTGAAATGAGGGAATAGAGTTCATAGTGCAATAGACGCCATGATTACCAGAAGTAGTTTGGCAGACAGAACAGGCTCTAGAGGAGAAACACGTACAGTCAGAAAGCTCCCTTCTTTACCCCCCAAAAAATCAATGGTCTTGCTTATACTGCATGAGTGTCAGGAAGAAAAACAAAAACCAAACCAAACCAAACCAAACAAGAATGTATATGATTTCCAAGTTTCCTCTCACTCATGAAATGTAAAGATGATATTTATATTTTATTGATCGATCATTTGGGTATGTGCAACGTACACACTTTTGTTTAAGCATCACAACAGCAGATGTTTTATCTTTAGCTGTTTTTTTTTTGACAGAGTATCTAAGATTTTTTTTTCTTCCTTTTTTTTTTTTTTTTTTTTGGAAATGCTGCAAGAAAACGAAGCTTAAAATATATATAATACTACTTCCAGGTTATATCACAAAATATATCACACTAGTATATCACAAAAGGAACACTGAGCTATTTCTCCTCACATAATCTTTCTCAATGCCTTTGGACACACATTTCTTCAAGGTGTTACAAGATTTTATATAAAAATAAAAGGAAAAGCACCTGTGTATCCAGTACTGCCCTAAGGAAGAAGATCTGGTATTCTCTGTTCTACCCCCTATAATCTGCCTGACAATTAGCTGAGTCCACTTTGGTTTTAAGTGCACCACATTACAGTGGGTAGTTTTGCAGCACTGAGAGCTGTGCAATACAGAAATATCACTAAGGCATCCATGTACAGAAATAAAATGTTCTACTTTATACAGCGTTTACATTGGTTTATCTCAAAGCAATGTCTCTAGATCTTTACTTTTTCATTTTTATACTGACTGACTGACATATATGCCAATATTTTTCAAAACACAGTCCTAAGTGATCTGAAATAGCTAGCAAACCAATCTAAATAACAACAACAAACCAACCAAACAAACAAAAACACTAAGGTGCTAAAACAAGACCATTTTTATGTTTGTGCCTTGTGGGCTGATATTCTGATACATTCATCATTCCCATCATTCCCTTGTCATTCTAATTTTCAATTTCCAATATAAAATCCTGGAATACAGCAGAAAAGAACATAGGATCTATGTAAGGTATAGATACTGTAGGACATACATTATTACATTTTAAATTATCAGTTAAAGCTATTTTATTTGTACAAACATCAGCAGAGAAAACAAATGACATAGAAGCAAGCTGCACATCTGGATGATTAGTAACCACCAGTAAAAGTCTGTTAATCTTTAAATAACTAATTAGCAGGATAAAACTCTAAGCTCACTGAGCAAAATTGTCTCTGCTTTCCCTCCCTCTGTGCAGAGGGACTTCATAAGAGTTAGAAATCAATAAGTGCCATTTAAACCCTCATTTAACAGTTCAGATAGCATTTTAGTGCTGCTTAGACTTTACGTTAGTCACATGTAGGCAGGTAAGATGACAATACAGGTAAAGAAGACGAAGACATGCTTGCTTTTTCATTGTGAAATGGAAAGAGTTAACAGAAATCCCCCTGTCCAAAAACTAAACCCAGAAATGATTCACTAATTCTAATGTATTATCAATGGAGCCCTTCTCTCACCATATACGACAAAGAAAAGCAATAGGTAAACAATGCTAGTCAGGAGCAGTTTTCTAGTGAATATAGCAATAAATATCACTAAGCCACCAAAAGAATTATACACAGTCAATTCTTAATGAACAACATGTTCAATAAGCTTCTTCAGCTTTTTGTTAACAATTCATGGAGAGGTTTTCTGTTTGTTTGTTAATTATTATCAACCAAAAATAATCAACATTATTTTGATATTAATGTATGTTCCTGATTGTTTCTGCCTCTGATAGATGCAGATACATGAAAAAGTCTGTATCTTCATGGAAACTGAGAGCTTGATTCTCACCAGAAGAAAATATGAAATAAAGACAGAAATATTAATCCGTTTGGGTTCACTGCTTTGGTTTGCTTTGGTGAGAAAGATGAATTAAAAATGTGAACAGCATTGCTATTTGAATGTAATCCTCAGTGCTGCAATGTGCCAAAGGAGAAAGAGAGAGACATTAAATAACATGGATTAATTCCGGATGTTACCAATATTTTAAGTGGATATAACAAACATACTCCCCCCTCTCACTTCCCCCACCTCCCCAAAAAAATACTGTCCAATCTTGTATTTATGAACTTTGCTACATATTTCTGTCATAATTTTAGCAAAAAGTATAATCTTCTGTGTTTTGTTTTTTTTTTCCCTATCAAGAAGAAATAATGTTTTTCCATTACTAGACTGAAATCATCCTCTATGCTTAGCTACTGAATGATTTGAATACGTCCCTTTAATGATTTCCTTCAATTTAATTTTAATTTTAATTGGTTACCTTAAAGTTTTTCAAACATGAAATTTTTAAAGTCAAAATGCATTAAAATATATATTTGGCTTGTTCTATCTAGGTCAGCTGTCTTAGTGTCTGAGCCGCTATCTTCCATTTCTGACTTGGAAATTAACATGACAGGACAGAATTGAAGGTTTCTTTTCTGACAGATTTCAGTGTTGCTCCATGTTGCTCATATGCTATCTACATGTGGACATAGAAAATGAAGGATTTTTTTGTGGAGAACAACCACTGAGAGTTCTCACCTGATTTTACTTGGCTTCTGTGAATCTTCATCTCAGCTTTCTCATACCCAACAGTTAGTTCTGTGTTGGATACCTAGTTTCAGACAGTTCAAGGATAAGTTGGGAGACAATTTTGCTTTGTCCAGTGCCATCCCTGACTTCTGGCAGTGAATGGTTTGTTGTTTTCCTGGAATTGTAACTTTCTGGGGACCAGCTCTTTGTTCACAGGTTTGTGTAGATGAAAAAAGAAAAACATTTAATCCTGGGCAACAATGATTGTTCCTGATTCTTGCTGAAAGTAAAATAAATGCTATTTGATGCAATTCTTTCTCTCCCATGATTTGGGAACCTGAGAAAATATCTTCATGCAGACATTGTCTGACTCCCTGTTACTCCAGGCATGAAACCAAGCAAAGTCTTTTTCTTTCCACTCTGTATTGTATCTCTACGGATAGGTCAGATGGTAGTCAGCACCTCTCAGTGCCAAATAAGGGAGAATAAGGGAGCAGTAAGTGGCCGGGGAGATGATTCTAGCAACCTACAAAGAAAATCAGTGTGCTTTGGAAGAAAAAGGAGGGACCCAGCTTGTCATACTGATATTCAGGAGGAAGGAGCCAAATGGCTGGGTGTTGAGGAGGCATGTAGCTTATTTGGCATGCCAGGATAAAGTGGACTACTATCAGCAATAGAATAGGCTAACACAGAAGTTTCATCCTTCATTTAATCATGCTCCTTCTTTAATAAGGTGATAGTGAACAACAGAGGCTATTGAGTAATTGAAAAGCAGAAGTTTCTAAGGTCTATGGGTGAGGCAGCTCAGGCTAGGTGAATTACTAATCTAATCCCTAAGCTTTGACCTAATAGAACAGCACATATGAGAAAATATTTAAGCAGAAAAAGGTGAAAAGGAGGTGGAATGCCAGGTATTGCACCTAGAGTTACAGAGAAAACAAGTATAAAGTAACTTTTTACAATGCTATTTTAAGAAATGTTGCTACATAAATGGTTGGACAAGTGGGCTAAATTCAGTTACCTCCATGTAAGTTCCAGTACCAGTTGACAGGCCGTGAATACCCAAAATGCCCATGCAGAACTGTCACGCTGATTAGATGTAGCACCCATGGGAGATCCAGGATCTTCTGGAGCAGGAATAAAATAAATATTTATCTTCTGCAGCAGGACTGGAGGCCAAAGAAGGAAAATTCTTGGACACGCCAAATGAAATTAGACGCTTTTGTGTAAGATAACTGAATCCTGACTTTTATTCTGAAGTGAAAACTATCCACAAGCCCAAACAAAAATACAATCCATCCCTTCATTGGATCAATTTGAAATAAGATTTACCTAACAGTTTGTTATGGTAACTTCAGGTTTGGTTTTGTTTTGTTTTCTCTTTTTTTTTTTTTCCTCCCTGTTCCCCTTTCCCCTTTCTCCTTCCTTCTTTCCTTCTTTTCTCTTCATTTCTCTTTCTGTAAGCATCTTCCAGAAAAACAGCTAACCCAAACATCTACAGAAAGATGTATATGTTCTATAATGAATGATTGTTCAGGTTGTGTCTAGGTGCACAGCTACTAGTAAGTTAATTCACCCAAGACCTGTTCTGTGGCAGGTGAAAGGGCAACCCACACATCCTCAGAGCCAATCTCTTTCTCTCACAGAAAGGGAGGCCTTATCAATATCTCCTGTGGTGAGTAACCTCTGGTATATGCTGTTGTTCACCCTGCACTAAGGTATTGTGTGAGAGAGCTGCTTAGCACAGCCAGAGAGAGAGCAAGGAACTTCCTGACAAATAAGCAGCAGAGCTAATTGAGTGCCAGTGCCTGAGGCGGCACCCTAGACCTGTGCAGTGTGCAAGTACATAGTCTCAAAGTACAATATTACAGTATTAGTTCCAGTATTAGTTCTGGTTTTCTCCATGTCCACTTCTGTTGGGTTTACTAATGAAGCCTTCCATCTTAAAATCTACTAAAGAAGATTTGTGAGGTTATCCACATATATGCCTTTTTTTTTCTTTTTTTTTACCCTTTTTTACTTTCATAAATGAGATTAACTTTTCTGATGCAGCTTTTCCCATCTAAGTTCAACAGTCTGTAGGTACACAGTGTAAAGATAGGTCACTTTGTTACATGTTGAAAAATGAAAGTAGTCCCAAAAGAAACAAAACAACCTTGCTTTCCCAAGCCTGTTTTTTTTTTTTTTTTCATGGCTGAGGCTGAATAAAGCAGAACCCCAAAAGACAAAACTATCTAATTCAGCAATGACTCTGCATTTTTGTTAATTTCTTCTCTTCATTGTACCATGCTACATGAGTTTGTCACAGCCTTGCCTTGATCAGTAGGTGCATGAGAAAGACAAATAGTTGCTGACAGCAATGCAAGGGAGACCTGAATGTCATGAGCCTTGGGATGGGCAAGGGAGTTACAAGACAAGTTACAGGAGAGCAATACCTGAAACTTCTGGGAAGTCACTGTGCAACCATCCATGGCAGCATGAGCCAGTGTTTGGCGATAAAATGCCACTAAGGGAGATGGGGGAGACATTGTTACATGGCTGTTTGGCAGCATGTGGAGGCAGAGGAGCAGGGGGAAGGATGCACTGATGTCCAGGAGATGCCCAGAGGCTGACCCTGAGGCTGGTGAGAGCAGGAGTTGCTTTCCCCCTGGCTGGCTCAGCTCTGCTGGCTTACTGTGGTGGGAGTATGGGCAAGTCTCAAGGAACTGTAGCTCCCCTGTGTAGCTTTCCCTGCCACAACCTATTCTTTGCTTGGTCCAGTTAACAAATTGAGATTAGCAGCATCCTGTTGCCTGCTGTGCTGCTTCCTTCATGACATTATAACATTATAATTCATATGTAATTTCTTGAATAGCAATTTTTGTAAATTATTTTTTTCTTTTTTGCATGCTGACTTGACAATATTGTTGGTCAAATGCATGATCTATAGCTTCTACACTGATTACTGGGAATGTTCTTGTACACATTAATACTAGTTTTCAATGATAATTCTTATACCATTAGCTGCTTGTGTAACCTATGTCCATAAGTCCCATCAGTATTTTTATTATTTTATTTTTTCTATCCAAAGTCCCATCTGGGCATTTCATGACTTTTCACTTATTTATCCTTGTGGGTCAAAATAAAAAGGGATAAAAAGTCAAACATGCAGATAGCAAACAAAAGACAAATACATCAGAAGAACTTCCACCCCAGGCAGGTTTCTCCGTCTCCTCAACAAAATCTAAACTTCAGTTCTTTTCAAAAGGCCAGTAATTTCCAGTCCCTGTAAAAAAAAATAAGTTTGTTTTATTGAGTGTTGCGATGGTAAAATTGTTCACAGGTTATCTGGGCAGTTAATGTGGCCTTCAGGCCAAAGATTAGGAAGCTTAACTGAAGGAGGTTAATTTTCAACCAGACACTTGAGAAACCAAGTTAAGTTCCCACAATTAATGCCCAACAGCCATGGGAAGTTCTTTATTCAATGGTATTGTGAAGATCTCTATTTTAGTTTCCTAATTCTTATTAAGAGATATATGGAAAAAAAAAAAAGTCCAAAGGTTAAAAAGGATGTCTGACTACTTTTATGTATATACATATATATATATATAAATAATCTCTACAAATTGAGAGACAAACAAAACAAAAATAAAAAGATAGCACAAAATGGTGTTCTCAAACATGACAGCTGAAGTATGTGAACGGCTACTATCTCTCTTCATGCATTTTCAAGAAACATGGTATGTCTAATTTAATAGTTGAGGTTCTCTTGATTAATGATACCCTGATTTTTATGAAGAGGCAGACACATCTCTCCAGCCCTGGAAGAAGAAGGTTGAATGCTGATGTCCTTTTTCACCTACTTGAGTAGACCCTCCACACCTACCGGCAGTAAGAACTGCATATCTGATTAGGGTCAAATTTACCTTAGAGATGCAGTGACATTAGTGCTCATGCACAGAAAGCCTCTCTGAAAATTTTGTCATTGCCACTGTCAATAATAGAATGATTGACTAGCCCAGTCTTGTCCTTTTGAAGGCACTCCTCAGAAATAGACAGGGCATAGGCAGCACAAACTGCTGCTGTCTTTCCTTTCCTTTTTTTTTTTTTTTTTCTTTTTTCTTGGCAGGTTCTCAGTGCTTCTCTTCATTTTTTGTGAGGCTATATGCAAGGGAACTGGAAGTAGGATACTCAATAATAGAAACATCCACCTGTCCCAAAGAAAGAAATTCCCTGTGAAAAAAAGGTGATGCTGCTGACATACTGCCAACATCCTGCCTTTTAGTAGTTAATCCTCTGCAATGGATATTAAACTCTGTGAAATCTGCATGTTGCAATGTCCAAGTATCTTTAAGTATTTAGCTCTAAGTGGCTGTTTTAGGTCACAAAATAAATTTTACAGGGCATGACTTCCTATCCCTCATCTTTTCTTACGTCCTTTAAACTGTGTCACATCTCTATTGCTATCCTTCTCCCAGAGACAGTGATGTGTTCTGCAGAAAGGATAATAGGGTTAGACTCACAACCAAAAATAATACATGCCTATAGAGATTTATATCACATGGCCTTGGTTTTCTGCTTTATTTGATTAGTAGTACTCTTTTTTTCCAAACAGTGCTTTGTGCATTTCTTGTGGTTTATCATCTGAGTGAAAGTATCTTGCAGGATCCAAATAGAATGCTAGATTGTTATATCCCTTCCTGATTGAGATTTTCCAACATGCGAAGGTCCCCTTGGAAAGCAATTGGACTGAAAGAGGAAACTAAACCAGAAACCTGCAGAGTTACAGGCATGTCTTGGTTCTCTTCTGAACAAAGAGATTGAGAATTTCATGTGAAATGTTTTTGACCTTTCAAGACCCAACCAATTGCTACTTCTGATTAGTGATGTAGCAATTTCAAAACAACCCACCTACAGACTATGGTCCCAATTATGTAGAATTTACAGGGGCACAATTGCTCTATGTTCTCACATCAGCAGAGTGTGTTTCCACTTACAGCTGAAAGAGCAGCTAAATGTCACAGTCTGGTTTTAAATAGATTTTCCTGACAGATTAGTCAATTATTTCTACTTTCAAGATAAAGTACATTTATACAAAGTTTAAGTAACAAATCCATCTACATCAGCAACTGTCCCGATATTTTGCTGTAAGGATTAAGTGTAAAAGTACTGGTTAAGTTTGAATCAAAATTTCAAGTAGCGTGTGCATAGCACACTCCCTTGGTGCCACTTCCAGTGGAAATCATTAACACTCGTTTCTTCAAGCCTCCTGCTCTCACCATTATTGAAGATCTTTACCTACATCCAGGTTAAAGCTTCTTAACAATCAATGAAGGTTTAATTTATCTTTTTTTTTTTTCCTGTTGAAATCAGTGTGTGTAGAAGTTTGAGATTCCACTCTCTTGTCTTGACACCTCTGATCTTTTAACAACATTTTCTGAATCAAATGAGCTTCAGTGTGCATATGGACTTTTGCTTATTGTTTAGACCATCTTTCTTATAAAGTCACATGAATTTATAAGTGAAGACATAGGAATGGAATGGTCAAACTCAGACTCTTACACATTGTAGATATATAGTAAAAAAAAAAAAAAAAAAAAAACCCTTTCTAAATGTCTAAAACCCAAGGCTAGTTCTCCATGAAAGCTATAGTTATTTAGCTATTTACTTGGAAACAGCTGGAAAACACATTCTAACATAACTTCAAGTATGCAATCTTCAAAGAATCGCAGAATTATAGAATGTCTTGGGTTGGAAGAGACCTAAGAGACCCATCTAGTTTCAACCCCTCTGCCATAGGCAGGGATGCTACCCTGGCTTCAGCTTGCCTAGTGATACATGCAGCCTGGTCTTGAACACTTCCAGGAACGGGGCATCCACACCTTCTCTGCACAATCTATTCCACTGCCTTACCACCCTCATATTAAAGATTTTTATTCCTAATATCTAATCTAAATCTCCTCTCTTTAAGTTTAAAACCATTACTCCTTGTCCATGTTAATGTTTCAATACACATATATAAACACAACTCGTTACTGGAAGCTTTAGAGAAGATAGCTTTCATTATATGTATATATTTATTTATTTATTTAGAAACATTTTAGCAATATTTTGCCCTTTAACCCTTCACTGTTTGGAGTAGCTTGAAGCGAGTCACACATTGTGTCTTCATCTTTGTGCACAGAGAGGCTATCTGATACTTAAGTGATGCTAAAACCATCAGCCAGGATTCTTAGATTTTCATGAACTGAGGTCTCAGCGCAGACACATGCATGTTTGTGTCTGTTTAGACACAAACACAAACACACACACCCCTTTACTACTATTAGTAATAATAATTTGATAAAGCAATTAAGCTATGAAGAAAATATATTTTTATACACACATACATGCACATAGGCTTTCAAAGGAACAAGTAGGACACCCAGTAATCTTGATGGCCTGCCTTCTGTGAGTTGTGATTTTATATATACATATATTTTACTGAGACTTCCTACATAGTCACTGCTTTCGAGAATCATTTCATAAATAATGTATCCTCATGGACATATGTTTGTGAGGCTAGAATTATTTTTTCCAAAATTTCTAATCATTCTATTTTCTCTGGATGTGGTTCTAATAGCACAAAAATGGAACTTTACAGAAAGAATTGTTAGTGGTAACAGACAAACAACTTTGTTTCCTCCAAGTTTTGCAGGAATGAAAGTCTGGAAAGCAACCCAAAGCTGAAGTCTTTGGTTTTCAACCACTGAAAATAGGCTTTCTGGATTTATTCCCCACGCCCTGAAAATAATAATAAAAAAATCAACAAACAAACAAACAAACAAACAAACAAAAAAAAACAAAAAACAACACCACAGCTGCTCTCTCACTCCCCCTCCTCAAAGGCAAAGAGGGAGAAAACATGATGAAAAGGGTTCAAGGACTGAGATAAGGACAGGGAAATCACCCACCAAGCATCATCACAAGCAAAAACAGACTCAGAGTAGGGAGATTAGTAAAACTTTTTGACTATTACTAACAAGCTAGAGAAGTGAGAAGCAAAGAGAAGAAACTAAAAACACCTTCCCCCCAGCCATGCTCTTCCACCTCCTCGCCCTGAGTAGCGCAGGGGAACAGGGAAATGGCGGCTGCGGTCAGTCTACAGCCCTTTGCCTCTGCTGCTCTGTCCCTGCTCTAACATGGGGTCCCTCCCATGGGATGTAGTCCTTCCCAAACTGAGCCTGCATGGCTTCCCACAAGCATCAGTTCTTCAAGAACTGCTCCAATATGGGTCTGTACCACGGGGTCCATCTGTCAGGAGGAAACATGGGTCCCACATGGGTAGCAGCTCCCCCCAGACTCCCTGCTCCTGCGTGGTCTCCTCTCCACGGGCTGCAGCTCCGGCCCAGGCCCTGCTCCTGCGGGGGCTCTCCGTGGGCCGCAGCCTCCTCCAGGCCACGTCCACCTGCTGCACCGGGGGCTCCTCCACGGGCTGCAGCGTGGAGATCTGCTCCATGTGGGACCCATGGGCTGCAGGGGGACAGTTTGCTCCACCAGGGGCCTCTCCACAGGCCACAGGGGAACTTCTGCTCCGTGCCTGGAGCACCTCCTGCCCTCCTTTTGCACTGACTTTGGTGTCTTCAGGGCTGTTTCTCACTCCCCACTGTCCTGGCTGCTGTTGCGCAGCAGTTTTTTCATTTTCTTTAATCTCCTCTCACAGAGGCGTAAACCTAACTTACTGTCTCAGCTCTGTGCAGCAGTGGGTCCCTTTGGAGCTAGCAGAAACTGGCCCTTTTCAAACATGGGGCAGCCTCTGGACTCTTCTCACAGAGGTCACCCCTGCAGCCCCCCAGTACCAAAACCTTGCCATGTAAACCCACTACAAAAGCAGATCTATTTTGTTGTTGTTGTTGAATGAAAGTAAATATGTGCCAGAACAATAGTGCTACTGGTATTGAACTTTTATAGTCTGACAAAGAAAAGAAATGAGTTACCATCCAGTCAGCTGAGTTGATATTATTTTTCACCCTAATAATGTAAACTATCTTTTTTTTTTCTTTTTTTTTTTTTTAATTACAAATGTTCATTTCAAGAAATAATGGAATTTTCCTACTTAATGTCAGTGAATTTTGAATTAAGACACAATACAGCAACATCCAATTTTGAACTTTATGTATATTTTTTTAATCCATTATTTTCTTGGAAATATCAACAGCAGTTTTACTAACTTTTGTCAGCAATAGAAAAGGTAGAGGACTTTTTGTTTCATCAATATGTTCACTTAACTTCGATTCTAAGCAGATGTTGAATATACTACACATTTACTGGTAAGACTAAATCATATATTTCAGGCAGAAGCTCCTTTGTGTAGAACTGATGGAAATAGGTATTAAACACTCCTGTGACTTGTTGATAAGATAGCATGCTTGGAGTCACTCAGAATAGAGGACTTCAGCGTTGCAGGATAGTAGCAACGTTATATAAACCATACCAACTTTCTTCTTTATGACATTTGAGAAACATGAGAACAAAGCATTAGGTGCATGATAATCTGTATCTCACAGCTGCGCTAGGAATTACTAAGCTTATTATCTTGGGAAGAAAAGAGAGAATGTGTCTGTGTTGGGCACTTGCACCACTAACTACCACATGTTGTTCCATGCACCTGCTGGTGCATGGAACAAGGCCATCTCTGACCACGGCACCAGATGGGATCCACAAGTGATTGCTGGGTTAGAAAAAGAAGTTCATAAATTATGAAGATCTTGAAGATTAAAATTTTGAAATGGCCATCTTCCCTTTATTAATGGCTGGGGAACAAGACGTTTCTACCTTATATATACATGCATGAAGAGATGTGATGGGCAATATGGCACTGTCATACAGGCATAGAAGGCTACTTTGGCTCACTGCAGCTAGATTAAAAGCAGTAAAACTTGGCATAGTGTGTCTCAACCTTTGCATACATTTTTAAACATGTTTTGCAAAATACTGTACCATTTGAAACTGCTAGTTTAGCTTGGCATTGCTGGTGGCTATGTTGTCACATTACATTATTCCCAAATCAAAGGCCAACAACTCATGAAAATGTAGAAAACCAAAAGCAAGATACAGTTTACATTAAAATGCAAAACATTTCTTACTATATCTAATTATATAGTACTTTAACAATTTTCAGGCAAATATTTAAACCAAAATATGAAAAAAATACTATTTTTTTTTCCTTTTCAAATGATATAGTTCTGGTGAGATATGGATAAAGTAAGGAATATCACCATTTAAAACATAATTGTTTCTTCCAGAGAGAAAAAACATGTCAGCTCAGATAAACTGCAAAGCTTCTCTGTGATAAAGGGAAAGAAGCCCAAATGACACATGGTTTGATTTTTTGGGTGGTCCTCTGGGGATCCAGGAGTTGGACTCAATGAACCTTGTGGGTCCCTTGTGGTTTCTACGATTCTAAGAAGACCCAGTGGGGCTCTCCGTCTTTTGTTTGGAGCAGCTTTTAAGCTGATTCTTGTGCCTGATCCCCTTTTGATTCATTTCTCATCTACATGCCTGCCTCTGGGCATGGGTCCTACTGATCATGTTTCCAGGCACGACTACATGCCTGAACCTCTGCACTGCCCAGTCACCATGGCCTTACCAGGTGGTCACTGGATTCTGAGCTGGCCCTGGTCACCACCCCCAGCTTAGCCTGGCCCTGCTGGGTGCTGTGGGATGGGGCCTTCCTGGGGACGGCCTACTATGACTGCCTATGGCACCTTGCCCTTGGAACAGCAGGCCATCACAGTGCCCTGACATAGATGACCCCAGGTGTCTACATGAGATGGTAATCTGTGTTCCCACCCCAGGGAATACAGAAAGATTTTCAATTCATAATTTATTATTATTGTTATTGTTTATTTATGCATTATTATTATTTGGTCCTTGGGATTGCTCTATTAACTTCTCAGCTATTCTACGTTGACTTTAATATGGGCTTAGACAGCTAATACATAGATACCTACACTTATGTGTCTTCATTACTGAGCTGAATCCTACTTCTCTGTTATAGACAACTAAAATTAAAGTGTCTGAACCTGGAGCCGATTTAACCAGTGAGGGCAGTGGCAGAGGATAGGATTTAAGGCTGCTTCTGTCTAAAGGAAGATACGAGGTCAAGTAGCTTTTTTTTTTTTTTTTCAAATTCTTTTTGTAAACCTTAAAAACACAATATTGCTAATACTAATGAACACCAACCATGTTTTTAGAGGACTAATTAGAAGTTTTCAAGTGCGATTAATTCAGCCGCTCCTAAGTAAACATGATTTAGGGTGATTTAAGAAAAAAAAATCTAGGGTGATTTAAGTTCCTCCAGTGCAGTCTGCCTGGCCTCCAGATATCACATACTTGTCTGGTGGTAGTTCAGCGTGGATGTCTGAGATACCCTTAAACATCCCAAATGGCAACAGGCGTTTATGTGTAGGAAACTGTTCCTCTGTAAATAGGTAACATGCCATTCTCAGCAGATGCCTCTTAGGAACAATCAAAAAGCTAATGATCACTCTGTGGGTCACTGAGTTTCTGTATTTCGCAAAGCCCCACTTATTTACAGTTTCCATGATTAAAAATGCTGGGAGAGTATATTTTCTTGCTAGAGTGCTAAAGTAAAGGTAGTGGAAATAATGTGCCTTGTAGTCTGTGAGAAGAGTAAAACATTAACGTTACCTTTCAGGTATGATAATTAGCAACCTAATTTGTCTGAATGAGGTGAACATCCTCTGCAGAAAACTGAAATATTGTAAGCTGAAGCCAGAAATGTGCTACTGAACTGTTAATAAAACATCTAATATTCCCCAATATAATTTTCAAACAATAAAGAAATTCCCAACTATGAAAAAAAAAAATCATGTGCTTAGCCTGACATTACTAAACTAAATTGTAGTTCACTGAGTATGTAGGTCATTTCTATTGATATTGCAATAGCTTGTTCATTGCTTGATCCTGTTTCAGCTTCTGTGCTACAACAGCCTTCAGCCTTTCCTGTCATATATTCTCTTATATTTTCTGGAGTATTTTCTTGTAACTTGTCTGATCTCTGTGTATGAGGGCACTTCAATGATTTATTTTAGTGGCTTTGACATAATATCAATTTTTTAAATTAGTTTTCATGACAGTTAAGTGAGCTTAAGGAATGTGTGTCAGTAAACTCTTAAATTAAAAGGCTCTTTAATAGTCTTAAATTCTCTGGATTGTAGATTATAGTTCTATACCTTTGGTTGTTTCATGATGACTGGTTTCCTTCAAAGAAAATAATACAAAGCAAAAGAGACACAAGACTTCAACATCAATTTATTCTAATCACTGCAGTTTTGAAGTATGTACTATAATAAAGGGAAAAAACAGTCAACCCTGATATTTAGCAAGAGTGCTATAAAATTAACCATTGCATGTTTCTAGATCTCCCTGCTTTGCAATGCATTCAGCTTTGGGGATGCCTGAAGGTCTCTTACCTTTCACAGAGGATAATTCTTACATGGTTATACATGGAAATGAAATGAATTAACTGAAGTGGAAAAACTGGGAGGAAATTGTGTCAAAACAGCTTTGCTTAAAACGTGTAAGTAGGGGAGTTTTGACATACACCATTTTATCTGAAGGATTGGTTATCCATACAATTTAAGACATAGAAATAGTAACTTTTAGATAGTTCACTCAAATACAGTATAGAGTTTGATGTAATAACTAAACTATCTTCTAAATAGTTTGAATAGATCTTCTAAAGTAATTGTAACCAAAAAATTAATTAAACTCTACCTATTTTAACTTTGATTCACATGAATAATTGCAAATAATTGGAATGCAAAAGACTTTTATTGCATGTCCATATATATATTTATATGTACATGTAAAGCTGAGTTGACTGTAAACTATGTGGATTATGTGCCAGATGCAATCTAGGAAAAGCTCAGCAGAAAGCTCAGAAAAAGTTAGTTTACCAACTTCACGTGTTTTCAAGTCAATAACCTTGTCATGGTGAGGGTAGATTTCCACTGGAATCAGTAATAGCCAATTTAATACTAGCCTAGATTAGTTTACTCTGTATTTAATATCGTAGCAGGTATTCTCCAGTATTTTGTTTTTCTGTTCTTTTTTCCACTTTTGAAGTAGATTTTTGGGGGAATTTTTTTAAAGTCCCTTGGGTGAATGTTCTAAAATTGTACAGGACTATTGAAGTCAGTGAAAGCAGACTGATTTACATTTTCTGAGATCCTGTCTTTATGGGTAGACTCTAAAATAATATTTAAAAATACATATTTTCTAAGGTTATCTTCCTTATTTGCCCACCCAGAGGCACACTCCTCAGTGGGAGAAGGGGAGAAAATAGTTTGAGAGAGTTCATGGTTTGAGATAAAGATTTCCTTACAATTATTGTCATGGGTAAAAAAATACTTGACTAGGCGAAAACTAATTTTCTACCAACTAAAACAGATTCAGGTGTGTGTGTGGGGGGGGGGGGGGGGGGGGGGGGGGGAATGGGACACGACATACATTATTAGAATACCTTTTCTCCCTGGTCTCCCAAGCCCAACTTCATTCTTTTGTTCCAGACTTCTCCCTGCTCTGTCCCTGAGAGGTGCAGAGGACACTGGGAGTTTGTGTCAGTACGTGCAACTATTTCAGTGCTGTGTCTTCCCTCTCATGCTTGTCCCTAGCTCTCGTATGGGCTCTCCACAGGCTGCAGTTCCTTCAGTAATATCCACCTGCCCTGGTGTGGGGTCCTCCGTGGCCTGCAGGTGGATATCTGCTCTGGTGCCTGGAGCACCCACCCTCCTATGACCTCGGTGTTTTCTCTGTTCTTTCTCATTCTTTTTGTTCTGTCCTCCTCTAAAAATCCAGAGTTTTCTTAAACATGTTTCCCCAGAGGCACCCCCTGTGTGGCCATTGGGCTCAGCCATGCTCTGTGGTAGGGCCATTAGTGTCAGCTGGATGCAACTGTGTCCAGCATGGGGCAGCCCTGGCCTTTCCTCACAGAGGAGCCCTGCAGTACCCCTGCTGCCATCACCTGCACCTTGTACATTTCCCTAGGTTAGATGTAGTCATGAATATTAATGAATTTATAAAGGTTTTTGGCTATCTGCCTTATATAAAATTTAAATTGCTTGACCACTGCCAAGGAAGAAGCAAAGCAATTATTGATTTTGATGAAAATAAAATAACTGTCCTTGTGACTCAATTACCTAAGAATAACTTACCACCATTCTGAGATGCAGTTTGCATTTGTAAATGTAATGCAATATTACTCACTTTTATATAGAATCATATCACAGAATCATTGAATAGCTTGGGCTGGAAGGGACATTAGAGTTCATCTAGTTCCAACTGTAGTGGGTTTACATGGCAAGGTTTTGGTACCAAGGGGCTACAGGAGTGCCCTATGTGAGAAGAATCCAGAAGCTGTCCAAGGGACAGTTTCTGCTGTCTCTAAAGGGACTCACCGTTGCACAGACCCTAGCCAATAAGTGATGTTGTTTGCCCCTCTCTGAGAACGTATTTAAGAAAACGTAAATAAATAAATAAATAAACCTGCTGTGCTACAGCAGCTGGGAGAGTAAGGATTGAGAAACAGCCTTGCAGAAACCAAGATCAGTGCAGAAGGAGGGCAGTAGGTGCTCCAGGCACCAGAGCAGAAATTTCCCTGTGGCCTGTGGAGAGGACCATGGTGAAGCAGGTTGTCCCCCAGCAGCCCATGGTGTACCATTGTGGAGTCCCTGCAGGAACAGGCCCCAGGCCAGAGCTGCAGCCTGTGAAGAGGAGCCCATGCAGGAACAGGGAGTCTGGGGGTAGCTGCTGCCCATGAGGGACCTGTGCTGGAGCAGTTTGCTCCTGATGGATGGACCCCATGGTATGGACCCATGTGGGAGCAGTTCTTGAAGAGCTGCTGCCTGTGGGAAGCCTGAGGGGACCAGAGAGATGGAAAGGAATAGAAACAGGTCCCTGCTCGGCATCTCAGGTGGGCCCCTTCCCTACCTACCTCACCTCCCCAGTTGCCCTTACGCAATATGTTTGAGACCTTGGAGCTTGAGGGACAGGGTGGTGAGGATGTGGGGGAAAGTCCACACAAGAGGCTGTTTAGGGCAAGGAATTTGACTCTACACCTCAAGACTTTCTCCACCTAGAGGGAAAGAAGAGTAATGGTTATAGGCAGCTCCCTTCTGAGAGGAACAGACGGGCCCATGCGTCAGCTAGACCCTACCCGTAGGGAAGTCTGCTGCCTACCTGGGGCCCAGGTCAGGGACATTACAAGGAAACTTCCTGACCTTGTTCGTCCCTACGATTATTACCCCTTAGTGATAATTCAGGCTGGAAATGATGAAACTGATGAAAGAAGTCTGAAGGCTATCAAAAGGGTCTTAAGGGGATTGGGGCAGTTACTGGATGGAGAGGATGTGCAGATGGTGTTTTTCTCTATCCCTTCATTGGTGGGGAGGGATACTGAGTGGACCTGGAAGGCTCAGCTGATCAATACATGCCTGAGAGGCTGGTGCTGTCACCGGAATTTGTTGTTTGTTTTTTTTTGATCATGAGGAGGTTTACTCGGCACCTGGCCTGATGGCTGCTGATGGGTCCCACCTGTCTCAAAGAGGGAAACAGACTTTAGCCTGGGAGCTGGCAGAGCTCATTGACAGGGTGTTAAACTAGGTATGAAGAGATGGGGGGAAAATGAGGCTTGATAGGGATGAGCCTGGGGGAGTAGTCCCAGGATTGAGGGCAATGGTGCAACTCAAGTGCATCAACACCAATGCACACAACATGTGCAACAAACAGGAGGAGCTGGAAGCCATAGTGCGGCAGGCAAACTATGATGCAGTTGCCATCACTGAAACATGGTGGTACCACTCCCATGACTGGAGTACTGCAATGGATCTTTACAAGCTCTTCAGATGGGACAGGGAACTAAGGAGAGGTAGTGGTGTGGCTCTCCATATTAGAGAGAGTTTCAGTACTGTTGAGATTGGGGTTGGGAATGGTAAGGTAGAGTCCCCGTGGTTAAGGATCAGGGGGTTGGCCAACAAGGCGGACTTCCTGGTGGGGGTTTGTTATAGACCACCAAACCAGGATGAAGAGATGGGTGAGGCATTCTACCAGCAGCTGGTGGAAGTCGCTCAATTGCCAGCACTTGTCCTCATGAGTGACTTCAACTTCCCAGACATATGCTGGAAATACAATACAGCCCTGAGGAATTAGTCTAGAAGGTTCCTGGGGTGTGTGGAAGACTGCTTCCTGACTCAGCTGGTTAGTGAGCCTACCAGAGGGGGTGCCCCGCTAGACCTGCTGTTCACAAACAGAGAAGGACTGGTGGGAGATGTGGTGGTAGGCAGTTGTCTTGGGCAGAGTGACCATGACATGGTAGAGTTCTCTATTCTTGGTGAAGTCAGGAGGGGGGGTCAGTAAAACTACTACCTTGGACTTCCAGAGGGCTGCCTTTGAATTGTTCAGGACACTGGTAGGGAGGGTCTCTTGGGAGTCAGTCCTGAGGGGCAGAGGGGTTCAGGAAGGCTGGACGCTCCTCAAGAAGGAAGTCTTAAAGGTGCAGGAGCAGGCTGTCCCCATGTGCCTGCCGTAAGATGAGCCATTAGGGAAGAAGACTGGCGTGGCTGAACAGGGAACTTTTCCTGAGTGTCTGGGAGAAAAAGAGAGTTTATGTCCAGTGGAAGTATGTCCAGTGGAAGAAGGGACAGGCAGCTCGGGGAGAGTACAATCATCATTGTACTCCATCATCAGCTTTCCATCAGTAGCAGCAGTCATGGTGTCTAGAGAAGGGCCTTGGTGAAGGGCCTGGAACACAAGTCCTGTGAGGAGTGGCTGAGGGAACTGGGGTTGTTTAGTCTGGAGAAGAGGAGGCTCAGGGGAGACCTTACTGCTCTCTACAACTACCTGAAAGGAAGGTGTGGGAAGCTAGGGGTTGGCTTCTTCTCGCAGATAACTAGTGATAGGACTAGAGGGAATGGCCTCAAGTTGTGCCAGGGGAGGTTCAGGTTGGAAAATAGGAGACATTTCTTCTCAGAAAAAGTAGTCAGGCATTGGAATGGGTTGCCCAGGGAGGTGGCAGAGTCACCGTCCCTGGGGGTGTTCAAGGAAAGGTTGGTTGTAGTGCTTAGGGACATGGGTTACTGGGTGACGTCGGTGGTAGGGTGGTAGCTTTTCACCCACCTTCTTGGCTGTGCTGCTGTCAATGTGTTCTTCTCCCAGTCTGTTTTCATATCTGCATTTAGCCTTGTTGAACCTCATTAGATTCACATGGGCCCACTTACCTAGATTTTTCAGGTCCCTTTGGACATCATCTCTTCCTTCTGTCATATCAACAGCACCACACAGCTTGATGTCACCTGCAAACTTGCTGAGGGTGCACTCAATCTCACTGTCTATGTCATTGATAAAGTTATTAAACAGTACTAGTCCCAAGGCAGACCCCATAGGGGCAACACTCATATCCAGCCTCCACCTGGACATAGGGCCACTGACGACATTCTGGGTGCAGTCTTCAAGCCAATTCATTATCCGCTCAATAGTCCACTTTTCAAATCCATCTCTCTCCAACTGGTAGATGTCAAGTGGGACAGTGTCAAAGGCTTTACAGAAGACTGTGTTACTTGCTTGTCTAAATATATATATATAATATATGTATTGTATATTATATATATATAATATGTAATGTGTGATATATATATGTATATAACACATATACTATGCATTATTTTAAGTAACCAAGTAACCAGAAAATGTTAACCGAGAGTGATATAGTTAGGCAGAGCAAGCATTTCGTCACTGGAAAAGAAGTGAGAAGGAAGTGTTGTTTCCATTGGATGAACACTTTCTAAGGTCATTCCCAATCCCCATTTGTAAGTGTGTTATTCCTTGTGATACATAATGAAAAATGTTGGAAGAACATTACTGTAATGCAAAACCACAGTCATACCCTTCAACCAAATGGGTACAGTAAGTATTTCACAATTCACTACATCTGTGTATGGGAAGAACTGCTACTTGATACCAAATAAAATAGTTTTTCATATTTATTTGAAAATTTGTTAGCTGAAGCTTTTATATGTTCATTAAAATTAATGTTTTATGCAATGTTGCCATGTGGGGATTCAGTTAACATTTTAAAGCATTTTTGTTGCTTGGATACCTCCCTATTTCTGACATTTACTTTACTTTAGCAAAGAGATTGACACATAGGTTTGGTGTTATGTCAGTTTAGATCACATTGTTGTCTTGCGTTCTTTTATGCATGTGCATGTAAGAGTGGTCCCATCTTTGTAACTTTCTTCTTGCATCAGGCAGAATTCAGACTTTTTTTGTTTTTCTTTTTTTTTTTTCTTTCCTCCTTTTGATGAATCAGCATTTTCTGAACAGGAACGCATTTATTCAGTGAAATATCTAAACAGTTCTGCTCATATTCAGTGTGTATTCTAAAAGCAATGTGTTTCTAGGGGTTATTGGTGATCTTGTTATGCTGTACAAATCATGCAGCACAGTCTACAATATTATTCCCAACCTTGTAGTTCCTTTGAAAATTCAGCAAACTCTGAACTGGTCAAGTTGCCATAAATTCCTGTATCCTGTCTCAGATAGTGAATGTAGCAAAGATGAGGAAGTGAGACACCATCCTTCTGATTAGCCTGGAGACATCTGAGGAGTGTTACATGAAAAGTAATAAATAATTAAGTCTGCAATTCTGTTTCTATTTCTCTGTTTTGTACTTCATGGAAAAATCTTTGATAGTGTTTTTGCTATAATTTACTCTGATTTATGCACTGCAGTATTATCTCTTGGGCCAATATCTTTTATTTCAATCTCCATTCCCCAGGCCTGATAAAAAAAAAACCCTTATTGAAAATTGTCTGCGTTTCCAGCTGCCCCCCCACCCTTTATATCTATATGTATATGTATATATATATATATACACATACATGTAGTATTCAGTAAAAATATATTAAATTGTTATTCTAAACTATCAGGGACCTTATTTACTGTGACTTCAGGAGCTAGAAAAAGAGGAAAGAAGCCAGCAATTGAAAGCCAGTGTATTTGCTTGTATCACTGCTTAGCTACTGTTTCCGGCTTCCTCTTCTGTTTCCTCTGAAACAGATACTGGACAAGCAAAAACAAGGTAAGGGCTTTAAAATATTGACTTTAAAAAACTGCTGCTTACTTTAAAAACTGCTGTTAGATCCTGTCCTCAGGAGCATGAATTAAAATACTTTGCAAACTACTGTCATATGGTAACTTACTCCTATTGTTGTTGCAGCATGGATACCAGAGAGATCTTTGGTAGATAATCTTAAACAAATTATTCATTTGTATAATTTGCTTATATCTTTCAAAAATACAACTGTATGATTAGAGAGAAAGAAAAGTGGATGGAAAAACTGTCAAAGCCACAACAGAGAGCAAGACCTCTCTGTCACATTCAGCTCCTCTATGAGAAATACTGTTGCCACTGTGGAAGGATTGCCTACAGGCACTTGGAAGTGCTAATTTCTGACATATTAAATTGAATAACATTTCAGTTTTATCTTTACCAGAAACAACTATATATATATATATATATATTCATTCTAATTCAGGAAATGAGATACTTAAATATGTTCTGTATATGGATAAGTGCATATATATATATATTTCACTTGGGACTGATGATACTGTCAAATAATCCATTCTTTAGTTGTTCAGTTATTGAAATCTATATGCCTTTCTGAAATGTATCTGAACCTTGGTTCAACAGCCCTAGAACAGCTCTGGAAACCTTGAAAAAACAGGACTTTTTAGCATTTTTTGTTTTAATCCCTGTCAAAAATACTGGGACAGCATTATTTTTGAATGTGGGTTTAGTCCTGGCCAGAACTGAAAACACATCCTGAAAAAAGACTGGGGGGGTGGGGGTTGGGGGCAGGGGAGGGAAGGATATGGACAGGCTGGAATATCTGATTACAATCTGGTAATAATCTGGTAATAATATCTGAACATTAAAATTTAAAATAGTTTTCTAAGTGAAAACATGAACAAGTCTAAGGCTAACGTGAAACTCATTTTGTGTATGTGTTGTAGATTTGTATATGCCAATTATAAGATGGGGGATACCCATGTTATTGACCTCTCAGTTAAGTATGATTTTGTGAGAAGGATGTGAAAGAGAATCACCTGGTGCTCTGTAACAAAGCGAGTTGAAATCTCGAGGGCAATGCTTGGCAGTACAGCCTTTTTCAATGAAGCTGTTGTAGTGGCAAGTGCAAACTCTGATAAGTCCTGTTGTTTATACACAGTATAAATTGCCGCTATATAAGTGTTGTGATGACTGTACAACTCAAAACAAAATCCATCATGTATTCAAGGTTTTTATGCTTCCAGACAGACAGTTTCTTAATTGCAAGCTTTCACTTGGTAATGTCTACTTTTCTTTTCTATTCTTTTGGTTCCTGGAAAAATATGTTGTTTGGTTATATAGATAATACTGGAGAACTTGTGAAGGAAATGACAAAAGGTTCAGTTAAAAGATATGGATGCAGAACTATGAACTACAGACATTGTATACAGGATATTTATGTTCCAGCGAGAATTTCTCAGGTTGTCAATAAGCAGAAAAAAAGTCCCTGAAAATAACATGTTTTTCATTTTCCTGTTCCATGTGTACTCCAAGCTGTTGTCACAGACAAACTGTGGATTCCTTTTGCTCTGACTTCAATGCCTACACTTAAGTTGTTGCTAGATGGCTTCTACAATCATGGATCCTTTTGTTTGCTTGTTTGTGTTTGTATTATTACTACTTTAGTTTTTTTTGGTTTTGGTTTTCCCTTTCTTTACAATAGCATCATGGTGCTAAAAATCACTATGGTCTTAGTAAGTCATTTCAGTGTTTCTCAGGAAATGAAGCAGGATGTTCGTGCTTTAGAAGGAGTGCTGGTCAAAAGAAACAACACAGTAGAAGTTGGCATATTAAAAGAACTAAAGGTGTAAGAAGTATATGAGATCATGCATCAGACCTATGTTCATGATCTGCAAGTCAGAAGCCTTATCCGGCTTTCCTTAGAGCCCTTGCTATCTCACTGACTGCAATAACCAACACTTTCATGCTCAAACAAGTTGAAGAACCTCAGGTAAATGGGATGGAACATCATTCTTTAAAGAAAGTGTACAAAGAATTAAGAAAGTATGCTACATTCCTCAGATTTTTTTTGTGTATTTTGTTTTTTACATGCAGTACAATAAGGTACAATCCTGGAAGATCACTGTGCTTCCTTTCTTTTATCTATATCATTTCTCTCTTCCTCTAAATGTTTAAGTGTCTGCATTAAAACAAAATGGATATGTCTGAGATTTCTAGTCCAAAACTGGTCATTATAAATATTAGCCCAATCTCTAATCCTCAGTTGCCTTCAGTATCAGTGTTTCACAAACCCCACTTTAAAGTCATATCTCAGTATAAAGAAAAAACTTATGGAACCAACATGGAAGAAAATGCCAGATAATTTACTTCCAATACGGCATTATTAGTAAATATACCAAATATACCAAAAACTCCTCTTTGGGGAAAAAATAATAAAAAGAAAAGGTACCTAAAACTCTTAACTCTTCCATCAAAGATTAGAAAAAGAAGTTGCCCCCTGTATTCTCACTGTCTTCTGTTTCAGAAATAATGCTCCATTCTTAAGTTTCTCTGTACTCCATATACATAAGGAACGTTAAAAATGAAATGTCAATAGTAAAGCACTGGAAGTTAACTTTACATTTTATATAGATTCATTTGTCTTCTTGAATCCATGTGCTCATTTTCAGTGTTCAGCTTCTCTGTTCCTCTTCTGAAACTACACTTCTATATTCTTTAGGCCAAATATTAAAATGACCTGGAATCACCTTCTCTGGTCATCTTGGTGACTTTTAATGATTAAATATAACCCTTCATGGTATTTTGATCCCCGTGTCCAGCTAAACATATTTTCATTACTGCTGAAATAGAACTTCCTTCAGGAAAGTAGGATTTGGTTTTGATTTTTTTTTTTTTTTCTAAATACAAAACAAGGTCACTAAGCTAGAAACTATATTCCTTTAATGACAAAAATGCATGTTTAATAGCACCTAAGACCATAAAAGCTTCAAATGGGAAACAGCAACATGCAGAACTAATGGAGAGAGCTACAACCACCAAATAGAAAGGCAATAACATAATTATCTTCAAATGAGTGAATTTATAGCATGAAACCGAAATCTTCCATTTCTATTATTCTCATGGATGTAAATGCATTAATCAAGTGTTTGATAGGTTCAGACACAACCACTGTGTTAATGTTCTGCATAAGACCTAAAACCTGTAGCGATATCACACAAATTGCAGATCTGGGCATGTTTATCTGAACTAGTATTAACTTCAAAAATAAAGGATGATTGATTAAATAGCAGTGAGGCATAATATTTTAAAGCACACTTGTCATATTCAGTGCAAATTTTGGAAACAACAAATAGATACTTGTCAAAACTTGTCATTTATATGCTGTTGCATGATGATAAAATGCACGGTGTTTTAGGTGTCTCTTGTCAACAGGATGTAATTAACTGTGGCTACATTTAGGTAGTGTTTTTGCACACAAGATCAGCAGCTCCGAATCACTCTGCAGGGAGTATGTTTGTTTAGAAAGGTTCTTAGCTTTTCTGAAACTCTGTCATCTCTTTCTCTCCAGGGGTTTCAAAACAATCATCCCCCTACTCCAAGGAACTAGTAGTAAAAACAAAACATAACATACCACAAATTAACAGCTGCACAAACTCACTGAAACATATTTGGATTTTCATTTTGTAAAAACATCCTCTTTTAAAAAGAGTTTAAGCCTAAGCTTTGTTTATCTAGTTTATGCTGCAACAGAATGAATAAAGTTGTACAAAAATAAATGGTGCTTTGGTGAAATCTGACCAATCTGGAGGAAATATAAATTTTATTTGATCAGTCTATACTGATAATATGAATAATAAAATATTCATGTGTCTCCTTACAGTATATCTAATGATAATAAAGGAATCTGTCAAATAAAACTGAAACCTATATGTGAAGCTTAGAATGTTTTTATGATAAAATAAAGCTTTACGAGTATAATGCTGCTTCAGACACTGCATCTCCATCTGTCTTAAGGTATGTTGTTATCCTGGAACTCAAGGTGCAACATTTTAAGAAGTACTCAGTATTATATATAATATATAGTAGTATAAATAATATATAGGTCCTGCTATTATCAACAACTCCAAAGTGTGTCTCAAAATGAAATGAGCATGCACTGTAGCTACACTAAGTTTTACTCATGTGAAATACTCTCTTTCCTTGCAGGTTTTCCCTCACTGAATGAGAACTTCCCTTTGGAAGTGTGAAGGAGTTCAGTGTTTAGAAAGGCTAACGTTACATATGGTTTTGTTTCCTAGGTTTTCTTGATAGTTTTGAAACAAGACAGGTTTTTGTAGAGAGTAATTTAGAACATACATTTAATGTAGGGTAGTCCAAATTGTCCTTTCCAAAGCCTATATCTCTGCATTATCTCTCTAAAGCAAAACTACATCCAGCCCCATCAAATAAAAACCTAACTTCCCTCATTTTGCTATATCAAATTGAAGAAAAAAAATTATTATCTAAAAATAATGTTTTGTTTCTCTTAATTTTTATGTTATTGAAAAAATTGTGAAATCCCTTTAGATCCTATATTATCCATTGACTTGCTTGTAAAAAGCATATGAACATACTTAATGAAGTTATTAATTTACATCACTGCTTTCCCAGGATCACAGAAACACAGAATGGTTGAGGCTTGAAGGGATCTTGAGCTCAACTGGTCCAAACTCCTGCTCAAGCAGGGACACCTATGACTGGTTGCCTGGGACCATGTCCAGATGACTTTTGAAGATCTCCGAGGAGGGAAACTCTCTAACCTCTCTGGGCAACCTGTGTTAGTGCTCAGTCACCCTCACAGTAAAGAAGTGTTTCCTGATATTCTGACACAACCTCCCATGTTTCAGTTTGTGCCCATTGCCACTTGTGTTGTCACCTTCCCTTTGCTTGAGAAGAAGCTTTTTCTTCTCTATGCTAAACAGTCCGAGCCATCTCTGTCAGCCTTTTGTCATATAACAGATTCTTATATGACAAAATATTTCCAAATATTTGTATTTTCTGTTATTACTGTGTATCATTAGTGTTCAATATACAGTTTTCAATATTTAAAAAAAATTACCTTAGCTAATTTCTAAAGAAATTTTTAAGTGCAACAAACCTTCCTCCTCGAGTAGCATTCTCAGCAACCCTCTTCAAAACAGCCTTTCTTTTAACCATAGGAGACAAAAGCATATGCAATAGAGTTTAGGAGAACTATTACTGATTCTTGTAGGATTAAAATAGCTTCCTAGCAGAAATGTTATTTTTTAATAGAGAATGTATTCAACTGCAATTTGCAAGTACTATCAATCACAGCAACCTGCTCTGAAGAGTATATAGTTTGCATCAAAAGATAGAGAGCGTAGTTACAGGTGTCTCCAGTTTGAGATTTTCATTGTACTGTATATGAATGCTAAAGAGATAACAATGGATTTGATTAGTTTCCAGCATTCGCTACTGTTTACTTTTTTTGAAGAAGTTGCATGTTTGCAGCTATATTATGACTTTTTTTTTTAAGTATGTTCACATGAAGAAAGAGAAAATCAAGACTTGTATTCAATATTTCTGCAATTTGATGAAAATTATTTAAATTGTTTATTTGTCTTTTTATGTGTTTCTTTGCTTTCCTTGTTCAGCATGACAATGATAAATGAATGACAGATAAAAATGTCATCTTTCCATCAGCCTCTCATGTAGCAGTTTTAATAACTCAAAGTTTCCTAACCTTTCCAGCACATCATACTAACTTGTCTGTATTGACTCTGAAACAGAAAGAAGAAAGAAAAGAGAATTGGAGGACGTTAATATTTAGAATAGAAGGTCAAACTAGATGGCCTTAATAAATTAGTGTTGCTTACAATTTGTTTTTGCAAAGACATGAATTTTAGTCAAAAAAAGTATTATTTTGATTATCTTATTTAAAACACCAAGCTCCTGTATGTGATCTTGGATTGCTGTTTTTATACTTTTAAAGACTGCTTTTGCGGATTGACTTCATTTTTCTGGGTAACTCTATCATTAAGAAAATATTATTGCTGTTTGTTTTTGTTGTAGCAGAGCAACAGAATGACTTATCAAAGCAATGCATTATTACAACAGAAATGTACAGACAAACCAATGGTATTTTAAAAAATGTATACTATTAAATGTAGTTCTAGTGCACTATATTATTGCATATAGAATTTATTTGTGTATTCTTTACACACACACACATATTCTATATCATAGATCAGTTTGCATATTGACAGAACCCATGCCTCTTTTCCTGAAGATCTCAGTCGGGAACATTTATTAAAAATACGTGTAGCTGCAGTGTTAATGAGGTACTGATGAAAAAAGATGAAAAGAAAAAGTTATGGCATTTGCCTTTTTTTGTGGGTGAGAGAATACTCTTCACTGAGTGCTGCTGATAAAAAGCAAAAACTCCAACCTACCTAGATTCCCGGCAACCCAGATGTCTCTCTTTTGATATATTTATTCTCAGCAGTGTTCATACATGAACTCTTAAATAATAAAAATTAATATAATATAATTAATATAATATAATTAATATAGTATATAAAAATAACACGTCATAATATTTTGTGGATTGCTGCTTAGAGTCCAAGAGCCAATTTTCTCTCAAATAGTTTAAACTACCTCCAGAAATTAACCTTACAGAGCAACAATTTAAAAGCATTTAATAGACTCCCTCAACAGAAGAACAAAGCAAAGGGAGACGTTAGATTATTTTTTTTTTCAAGTGTATTTGCAGGGAAAATGTTAAGAGTTTTTTGTTGCCTTTTTTTTAAAAAAAAAAAAAAAACAGTATTCATTCTCTACTTTTATGTTGAAATAAGTTTAAAGCTGTTGTGAGAACACACAAAGAAAAAGGTTTTAAAAAATGTCCTGTGTTCAAGTTTAAAGGACAGGAACAGATACTGTAAACTGTAGTATCTGCATACTAGACTGCAGCTCAGATGTGATCCATGCATTTAAAATTTTCTATCAGTAATGCTTTGTGACATTTTTCAAAGAGAAGTAGTTCTGTCACAAGTATGCTCATTTCCTGTCAAACACCTGCAGATCACAAATGAACATGAAAGACAGGAATCTACCCAGAGGAGTTTTTCACCTTGAAATAAACTTTCCTTAGTGTCATATTACTGAAAGATCACAATTTCCTGTGTTTGCTAGGAACTGAACCAAAGTCACTGATCGCAGAAACAAATCAGACATGCCCATGAACAAAGTTAAGTGGCACCATTTTGGCGGTGTGAGAACATTTTATTCCATTTTATTCACAAATTGGGTCATTCCTCTAACTGGAAAAGAAGGCACTAGTTGTCTTAACATGGGTCCTTCTCAATCTAGTCATAATAGAGATAAAAGTTATTGCCCTACCTTCACCCTTAGGTTGTAGATTAACATTTTCTTGGATTTTGCAGAAGGGCTACTAACTCAATTGTTCTTGAATACATATCAGTCAGAATCAGTCAGAGTAGCTACTATTTAAATTATTAAAGCTAGGCCATTTTTTTTTGTCTGAAATGGATTAACGAACAATTGCATATACACCTCATATAACATTTGAGGACAGGGTTTGTAAATTTTTAATTTAGGAAAGCTGGAACCAGAAGAGAATTTGGGTACATACATGCTCAAGCTGTTGTAAAACCTATCAAGGCAGTTTGTTCTGCATCTCCATAGTCGTCTATTACTTTGTGGGATGGGGCAGAAAGGGAAAGGAGAGGAAGAGCTCTAAATGTATGAACAAGAATTTGCATGGATATGTAAAACTGAATAAAAAGTATATATTCATTTTATTTGTCAGTGTATGTGTCACTGTTTGGCAAATATTAATGTGCTTCATTTTACTAAACTAACCTTTTTGAAGCTTAATATGATGTTTTTATATATTTCCATATGTTACATGCATATTAAGTAATTAACTATCTGAACAAAAAAGCATACAGATACATAATAAAAACATGAGGTCCCATGTGTCAACAAACATGCTGTAGATTAAACCAAAACCAACCAAACAAAAATAGCCCAGTCCTCAACAGTGATTTTATAGTTCTGAGTTGTGGTTTAACCCCAGCAGGCAGCTAGGTACCACACAGCCGCAGTGTTTACTGCCACCACAAATCTTGCCTCGTCCATGTTGTCCTTCATATTCTAGCTGTGAATGATAATACAGGTCTAACTGTGCGTCTGTGTATCATAAAGCAGGAACCACTACAAGCTCTAACTTTTAGTAAATTGCTAAAAGTAGATTGAATGAAAGAATCCGTTTGGATATGCAGGGTAATCTGCTGTTGTGGCTATTGCTGGACTAGCAACAGGATGTACATTAAAGTGTTTTTTGTTTGTTTGGTTGGTTTTTTGTTTTTGTTTGTTTGATCATTTGTTTTAACTAAACAAATTGTAATATTTTAAAAGTTATGGCCAAATTGGGCTTATGTGGCAAGGTTTGGGTGAGGGGGTGGGGGTCTGGAGGGATGACCTCTGTGAGAAGAGTCCAGAAACTGCCCCATGTGAGATAAGAGCCAGTTCCAGATGTCTCCAAAAGGGACCCACTGCTGGCCAGAGCTGAGCCAATGAGCTGAGTTAGTTATACCTCTGTGACAATGCTATTACATTTAAGAAAGAGGAAAAAAAAGATGCATAGCAGCAGCTGGGGGAGAGAAGTGACAGAATGTAGAGAGAAGCAACCCTGCAGACACTAATATCAGTGAAGAAGGAAGAGCTGCTGTCTGTGGGAAGCTCATGTAGAATCAGTTCAGGTAGGACAGCATCCCATGGGAGGATGTTGGAGCAGGAGAAAGGAGTAAGGAGGAATGAGTAGCAGAGATGCAGTGTTATGGACTGATAACGACCCCCTTTCCCATTCCCCTGTGCTGCTAAGGGGGAGGAGGTAGAAGAGGATGGATGGGAGCTGAAGGTGGTAGGTGTTTTCAGTCTGCTTTTAGTTCTCACTGCTCAAGTCTGTTATCAAAAGGCAATAAATTACATTAATCTCCCTTACACTGAGTCTGTTTTGCCCATGACACTAATTAGTGACTGATCTCCCTGTCTCAATTTGAACCCAAGAGCTTCTTTTTTTTTTTTTTTTTCCCTCATGCTTTCTCCCCTTCCTTTTGAGGAGGAGTGAAAGAGTGGTGTGGTGGTGCTGAGCTGCCCATCAGTTGTTAAACTACCACACTGTTTTTTTTGGCAAGTCTCAAATATACTTCCTTATATTCATGTAATTAATTTTCTTGTTCTCATGCCTTTATGGAACCACATTCTGATCGACTGAAACACTTGTTAACACAGAGGTCTCTTTTGATTAGTTCTTTTCCAGGTAGTACAGCTGGAATCAAACCACCAGTTTGTCTTCTTTCAGTTAATCTTTCTGAATTTTAGGGGAAGCTTGAATTATGGCTAAAGCAGCCACTATCTCATTGCCTCTCCGTATCGTTATTGTAAGACCCTTCCATAAATTTGGTCAATTAATCTATTTTTTTCTTGCAATAAAATATATGCCATAACAAAAATGTCATAAAAGCACTTCCTTCTGCAGTGCACATAGATAACTTAAGGTACTAAATATGACTAATTAAATTTAAAACAAAATGTATATAAAGAATAAAAATATCTGCAGTTTCCACTTATTTACTCTCTGAAATATATTTCTTTCTAATATTCTTAATTTTAATTTTATTTTTATTTTTGTGGTCATAGAATAGGCTTTCTTATTCTGCTTGCTTCTGCCATTATAAATGGGTTCACTATCAATCCACTGGACAATCCCCTTATCATTGTATGCATCTTTGTGTGTGTCTTTGTAGGGGATACAAGATTGACTTGCAACAGTACCTGTTTTAATAACGTTCCAGTTTTGTTTTTTTTTTTTTTCAGGTTACACATTGACTTTTTTTTCTATACATTTGCATTACTTTATACCAAAAAATAAGATAATAAAAATAAATAAAAAATTGGCTAATCACAACATTTTTTGGTCTTCTTTAATAACTTAGAGAAGAACATAATTTTATTTGTAGATATATTGACTTACGAGGATATATATTTTTTCTTTTTTCATAAAAGAAGTGATAAAGTATGTCTCTTAATATTTGATATTATCTACTGCAATTTTAGAACAAAAGTCCAGAAAGTTTATCTTGGAGAACCCCTGTGATCCACTGAAAATAAGTTGTAATCAAATACATTTAAATAAGTTATAAAAGGCTGTTATCAGTATTGAAATCTATTTTATATTATATTATATTATATTTATATTATATTTCTGCATTTTCTCTTTTCTAAAATGTCTGTCATTATATTTGATAGAATTTTAGCCACAGGGAGTCTCAAAATGATTGCCATTGTGTCTTCTGTGGGAGCAGTGTTGTATCCTCAATGTTTTACAAATATAAGCAGGGAAATTTCTTGTCCTTTTTTTTGTATCGTCTATTTTCTATCATCTATTGCCTATAAAAGAATATATATATACTAAGGAGTTAAGGAGTTTCAGGAAGACTTCCTTCTTGTCTGATACACTCAGTAGTTTGTAATCCAATTCTTTTCTTTTCCCTGGTGCTTTGAAACACTACCCAGCCATTTGAGATTAAATTTGTCCTACTGTGGGAGTGGGGTGGAAGGTTGACAATGGCCAACAGCCAAACACCTGCACAACCCTCACACAGCTCAAAACCCCTTCCATGGGATGGGGAGATAAAAGGAAGTAGGTGAGAAGACTTGTGGACTGAGATGACCACAGTTTAGTATGTGAGGCAAAAGTTATGCAAGCAAGAATCAGGGAAGTTATTCACTACTTCCCATTAGCAAACAAATGCTTATCCACTTCTTGGAAAGTAGGACCTCAGCACACCTAATGGCTACTTGGAAAGACAAATGCCATAGCTACAAAAACTTCCTGTTCCTCCTTTCCTTGAACTTTTATTGCTGAGTATGATTTCATATGGTATGGGTCACTTTTGGTCATCTGTCCTGGCCGTCTCCCCTCCTAGCTTCTAGTGAACTCCCAGTCACTAGAGGTGCTGGGGGTGCAGAGGAGGCAAGTGTGAAAAAGTCTTCAACATCGTGCAAGCATGCTCAGCAACAGCCAAAACACTGGTGTGTTATCACCACTGTTTTAGCCAGAAATCCAAAACATAGCACCATGCATATTGCTAAGAATAAAATAGACCTCATCCCAGTCATATCCAGTAACATGTATATGTGTTATTGGACCTCTGTGGAAGATGGGAAAGATAAACAGTGTTATGGGCTACAGTCCTATTTAAGTCTTTTTACCTGCCCTATATGAAAAGAGTATTCTTAATTAGTCCAAATCAAAAGAAAACACAAGTGGAACTCGGGAAAATAAGTAAGTTCACTACTGGACTCATTCCCACTTGTTCTGTATTTATATATAACTTTTTAGTAACAGTTTCCATTAAAAGTTTTTTTAAAAAACAAACAAAAAAAAAGTTGTTATCCAGCACAATAGAGAATGTGGTATTTTCACATCTACTGATCCAGAATTCCTAAAAGCAATCAGCAGGAAGATTACACTGAGAGATCTAGAAAAAAAATCTGGAAAAAAAAAAATTCAATGAGTTGCACTGGCTTTATCCTCTGTAGGTTTTCCAGTTTATCTAATGATCTTAGAATTTTATTGGTAAGAGAGCAACACAATAGCATGCAAAATTTTATGTTTTGCTGTTAAGCAGATGTCAAGAAATGCACTGCAAAATAGAAACAAGAATTATGAGTTTTAGATGTGGCCTGGTTTAGCAAACTAATTTGCTAACATACTAATTTAACTGCTTACAAGAAAATGTTTATCTGAAAAGAGCACAGCAAGCAAGTCCAAATAATTTCTATTCAAATTTCTGCATTGGCAGAACTCCACTGTTCAGAATGTCACAAGAGACTGGAGCTGCAAAAGTCTGGCTTCTTCCTCTGTGGAATGCTTGGAAAGGAACTCAGAATGATACAAAAAGGAAAGATGAAGTAAATCAGGAAAGAAACAGGAAATGAGAATGAATACCATGAATAGGAAAAAGGTATTATAGGATAATTGATGGCACGTGATCTTGTTTCAACATTGTCTTGCAACTCAGACAGATTTTTTCCCTCAGTGATATTTATTCCAAATATCAACTTTGTTTGTACTGAACGGTAGTATCCCAAGTTATCATTTTGCTGGACTGAACAAAGCAAGGGTTTAAAATCTCTTCTCATAAAGAAGGCTGCCCATACTCTTGATCATGCTAGCTGTTTTTGTCAGCATTTGTTTCACACTATATTAACCTCCTTTTATCAAAAGCAATCAAAACTGTGCATACCATTCCAGATGAGATCTCCCTAAGTCCTTATGCAAGGAAGTTTTTATCCATATTTACTGGATATATTGTATGGTTTGGATATCTGGTAGCCATTTGTCTCTTTTTCATAATCACACCAGACTGTCATCTTCTAATTACTCATGGTAGACAAAGGACATTTTTTTTAATTATTTATCTCTGTGAAGGTTCAAGGAACTTGCGTCCTTAATGCTTTGAGTTACCAAAACCAATTCTGTTTCTATTATTTCCACTGTCAGGACCAAACAACTTTTCCGAACAATATACTGAATCTAATCTGCATTTGAATATATATTTTTTTAACTATATTATTGTATTAACTTAAATAAAGGGACAAAGGCAAGGAACAGTTCATAACAATAATTAACTTGCTAAATATTTTTAAATGTGAAATCCTACAATCTTACCACTGCACAAGGATTTTTTTTTTTTTGATAGAAACAGAGACTATGAGGTATAAATTTATATAGTCACCATCAAGAATGATATCAGGAGGTACTTACATGAATCTTCTTTTCCCAAAGAATAAAGAATGGCATATAAACATTTTTTTTATTCTTAAAAGATCATATTTTGTATTTATAGCTTCATTATCATATATACATGAATGCATTTTGTACATATGTATACAGCTATTTGTATTCATTTGCATCTTCTTACCATTTTATTTTATATTATATTTTTCTTCACACACACACAAAAGAAGATAAGCCAAACCAAACCAAACAGGAAGGGAAAAGAAAAAAAAAAAATCCTGTTTTACATACCTTCTCTCTAAAACTGGGCTCAGAAATGGAAAGGCAGAATTGTGGGAAATGTAATAACATTTATTAACTCAAAATACAAGGGACAAAGACCAAGACCCATATATAAGCTTGGAGTTTAGTAGTGGAAAACAACAGAAGAGTAAAATAAACCTCCCTGCCTTTAATCTGCCTTCTTCATTCCCAGAGAGAGAGTGATTTATAAAACATAGGAATATATTATTGTACATAAGTTCTACAGCAGAGAAGTGTGCATTGATTTTATGTTCTCACCCCCTCAGGTTTTATTCAGTCTTTAATAGTTATTGTCTTAAGCCTTAGAACCTGGTGTTTAATTTTAAAGCATAATATTTAACCATTAGGTTCAACCACAGTATTAACACAAATAGTAAGAAAGAAGATGAAAAGTGAATGCTTTTAAAACTGTGGATCATCCCTCCCTGGCTAGGACATTGGACCAATTTCCAGTATTTCTTTTTGACTGAAAATAATGCAGTGTAAACATTATTTTCTATATTCAGTGAAAAGAATAGTCCCAGGAACTGGAAGGATTACAAAACAGTGAGTTGGAAAGGATATAACATTTTTATGGAATTATCCAGAACGTAGCGGCAGTCTGCATTCCTACTAGAGCTGTGCTGTAAGTAGGCCACAAAGCCAGCTGAGATTGCATTATTTCTGCTTCATCAGTTAGCACCTTTGGATCTGAAGGCAGATATGATTTATGGTGGAACAGAGGCTGACAGAACCCAGCTGGAAACATTCATAGTGAGCTGAAATGAAAAAAAAAAAAAAAAAAAAAAAAAAAAACACCCTAAAACTGGGTTAGTGTTAAAATGTAAAATGTAATCTAGGTCATAGAAATTGAGATAAATAATTCATTCTCATAAAACTGCCAGATAAGGACCCTAAAATAACAATGATGTTTGTATTGTCTGACTTTGATTAGAGATGCCATTAATCCATTTTTTTTTTCTGTAAGAGTATTCTCCATTCGTCTGCCTATCATACAAATTAAATGCTACTTCAAACAAAAATCTATTGCTGCCTGAAGGTGGTTTAATGACATATGATAAATGAGTTAGCAGTTCTGTCACAGGTGAGAGTGGTGGACAGGTGTCCACACATGTAAACTTCAGAGTTGGTATTTATTGTCAAGCTTGTTGGGTAGATCAGCAAACAACAATGAATCTAACATTTAGGACACAATTTATCACAATTTATTTTCTTTCAAGGGGTAAAATGAAACTACTAGACTTCAGTAAAACATTTCATGAAGAACTGGAGTTAAATCTTATGCACTGGATATATTTACAATGCATCCTTAGAATAACATCTGAGCACAATCTAAGCCTTAATTTACTATCCACATTGTTATGATCTTGCTTGTGTGCTCTGACACCTTCTGCCTTTGTTGACCATCCCCTTGTGAATGTCCTGCATACACAAGAACTTTGACATGCTTACCTGAGTCTTCCTTGTGAGACTGTGTGAAGCTTCTCATCTCCTTCATTCTGGTAAAATACTGACAAAAAAAAAAGAAAGAAAAAAAAAAAAGTACATTTGGATGTCATTGGTGTAGTGTTCTGTTTAAAATCAAGTCTATGGTACCAGATCAAGCAAATTATATCAAGCAAAAATGAAAAAGGTATATGTCCCTGTGAAGACAATAAATCAATATGTCCCCATGTGACAATACACCATATCACTGATGAGTTCAGCTTACCTGATTCGGAAGTAAAGTGTTAACATGATTAAGCTTTTTTGCTGCAAACTTATGTGAAAGCAGCTCCAGTTATGCTACCAGTGATGGGCTTTCGTAGGCTGCAACACAATTCTATACACGATCGTCACATGACTTGTATTTAGTGGATGGCAAATGTAAAATAACAGAGTTTTGCTTTTTCTTACCCTTCTTCAAGATGTATGTCTTTCTTCAGAAGTGACTATACATACATTTCTGCACTTTTCTTCAAAAATAATTTTCTCCAACATAAAGTTTCCTGTTTTCTCAATACCCTTCAGTATACACCTTTATGATACTGTCCCTAATAGCTTTATCTCAATTAGGTCATGTTTTGTTACTGTCCTCTTTATCATTGCTTTTGTTACACTATAAAGTTGGTACCTCTCCAGGTTGCTTTTCAAAGTCATCAGTAAGTTGCCATCTGTGTTTGCAGTCCAGGTTTTCTGGAATAATCCTGTACCTGGACTTCCAAGCCTCTGCTATCATCCTCTGATTCTTCAATCTAAACACACCTCTGTTATAGGTCAATGACAGTTCTCTGTACATAGCAATAGCTGTTTAGAGGAATGCATATGTATAATACTTTCTCAGCTACTTGTTTTTAATTACAGCAATGTTATCAAACTTGTTTACTTAAATTTGGTTGATTCCCTTCAGCTTATGATAGTGGTCTCAATTGCATATTCTCATCTGTGTTAAGAAACGGTACAACTGCTACTGTTGTTCACCAAACAAATGTCAATTCCTGTGCTATTTTTTTGTCCTTCCTCTCTTCCATCTCAGAGAAGTTAGCATATACTACTGCAATGATTTTTTTGTGGAGAGTGACAAATTTCAGACTGAAGGCAATTCTAATGTCTTCCCTGTCACAGCTTTGACCCATATATGCTTGTTGTTTTCATAGGATCACAGAATAACATGCAGTTGGAAAGGGACCTCCAGGGTTCTCTAGGCCAACTGCGTGCTAAAATTGAGGACAGTTACTTTGAGTTGCCTGGGGCCATGTCCTCAAGTCATGAGTCTCCAAGGATGGAGATTCCACAGCCTCTCTGGGCAGCCTCTTCCCACTTTTTTTTTTCTTTTTTTTCTTTTTTTATACGGAATACAGAATTTCATGTGTTCCAACTTGTGTTACTTGCCTCTTGCACTATCTTGTGCACCTCTGAGAAGTCTGGCCCTGCTTTCTTTTATACCCTCACACTAGGTAGCTGTAAACACTAATAAAGTTCCCATTTAGACTTGTCCTCTTAAAGCCGAACAAGCATATTTCTTTCAAAATCTTCTTATATTTTTTGTGCTTCATCACCATGACTATCTCAGTGGCCCTCCACCAGACTCTTTCTAGTATGTGTCTTTCCTGTACTGAGAAGCCGAAAATGTAACAGTCTCACAAGTGCCAAAAGAGATTATTTTTTTTCTTTTGATCTGCTTGCATCATTCTTGAAATTAAGCAGTTGGCCTTCTTTGCTATAAGGAGATGTAGTCCAACTTATTGTTCACCTGGGCAGCCAGACCTTCTCTGGAAAGGTGGCTTTCTAGCCAATTGACCCACAGCATGTACTGGTGCATAGGGTAATTCTGTCCCAGGTAGTCTTTGCATTTGCCTTTGTTACCATGTGCTTTTAGGCAATTCCTCCTAGTTACAACATAAACACCAAATTTATAGGTGAGTTTCTTGTGACCAGATAAAGACATCTAACATCCATATGTGTGAGGCAGGATATAACAAAGTACCTATTCTTCTTTTTGTTTGTTCGTTTCTTTCAAAAGGAAACCTACAAGGACTGGCTAATCTATAGATAACTAAATAGTAGAGATGGCTAAAGAAGGTGAGATGATCCCACGCTATGTAATGAACCACAACATTTGAGATATTGCACAGGAGTTTCACCTTAATGTATCCTATATTGACTTAATTGGTATCATTTTATGAATCTAATATGTAAAATACAGAAAAATTAACACTAATGATTTACAATTATTTCTTTGATGCATATGTTAGATATGTATGAATAAATAATAATAATAATAATAAAATTTATTCTGAGCTATAAATTCAAAAGTGTCCAACTTATTTCACACAGAACAATCTGTTTTGTTTTTATTGTTAGTTTTCTTTTGGAGAACTTTCTCATATACCTTTCATAAAACTGAAAAAAAAAAACCACCTATAAAAACTATATTTCATTCACCTCTAATTTTAAGTTTTGTAACAGATGTGCTTATAGTTTAGGAATCTAATTGGGATTGGAAAATGGAGTAGGCAGTGAAGGATAATCCAATCCTCAAAATGATGCTTCATTAAATGTTAACTCCTAGTTTTACAGTCTGTGTCCAGTGGTTGTTCAGAGTACACTTGGGGCTCTCACCTGGCCTGTGATCCCAAAGTTTGCTTCTTGTGGAGATTCAGACTCAAAAGGAAGAGAGGAGAGGTAAAGTCTCTTGCATGTTCTCATCATCTTAGTTTGGAGCTGTGATGTAGACAAGTTTCCTATATAGTCTGCAGCGACAAGTGACCATGAGGGAAAGGACTGTCAAACTTCTTTAGCTGAACATTTATTTTTCTCCAGTAGTAGGGCAGTATCTCAAGAGAAAAAAAGATAGGAAACTTCCATCTTCTGAGGATAAGAATAGAATTCAAAATGCTCCAAAGCTTAAAAGCTTTGGATGGCAGCCATTGCAATGCCAATTATCCTCAACCAGCCTCAGATCTTGCAATCCTAAATAAATCATAACCCAGTTTTGATTGGGTCATATGGAGAACACATACTCTAAGAATACTCTTTTACACTGTGCTTAAAGATCTATTCTGGAAGATTAGTCTTGTGAATTTTCATTTTTCCTACATAATGAAAATGCATTTTTTTGCCTTGTAAATGGGTGCCATATGCTACAGAAAATAGAGGAAAAGTTGCTTTCCTCACTTTTGATTTCCTCCTCACCCCAAAAGCATTGTAAAAACATGTTGTAGAAGAATTACAGTCCTGAACAACTCAAGGTCACTACAGTGACTGAGAAAAAATGTGATGTGGGGGAAGGGGGTTGGTTTGTTTTAAAAATATGTAATTCTGTTTCATAAGGCATACGCTCCATTCGGTTTATCATTTTTCTTTGAACATGCAAGAAATATGCATGGTTCAATTTCAGAACTGTCATTTCAGGTTTAAAACTGAATTTCAGATGTATGCCAAAGTCTCCTGTAGATGCAGTGGAAAGACACCACTCATTCTTTTTGATCTCCTGCAGCATAGAAAGCCATCATCATATCTTTTGCATACCATTACCATATCACTATCCTGCCTCTCCCTTTTTGCTTCCTCCTGATCTACTGATATCCTATTCTATTTGTGCTCTATTTTTATAAGCTTTATAATTTTTTCATTGCACCTGTATTTATTTACATTTTCTTTTTCATTTTCATTTTCATTTTCATTTGCATTTTCATTTGCATTTACATTCATGTTTATTTACATTTTTCCCTTTCCTCATAAGATATCCCATTTTAAAGGTTTTGTGTGTATATTTTTATTTACTACCCCACACTTTTCTAAAACTTTTATCTCTTGCACACTTTCCTTCCTTATCTTAGTTTCTTCCTCACTGTTCCTTTGTTCCCTCCAGCAAACATTTTTTTCCACTAATCATGTCCTCACAAACCTCTTTGCTTATCTGACATATCCTTACTATTTTTCTTATGTTCTTATTATATTTTTCTCTGTCTTTCTAATTTCCTAATTAGAGGAAGCTATGGTGAGAATATTTTAATATGGACAGCTTTGTTCTTCAAACTAACAAACAAAAAAGGGTAGCAGGGAAAGTGTTTTTTTTTTTTTTTTCTTGGTGTATGTGTAAACAACAACTTTAAGTCACATGTGGCAAAAGTTAAAATAGGGCAAAGAGACTTCTCTAAAATGATGAAAAACAAATTCTACTTTACATAAAGGTGAAACATAGTCCTGATTTTCATTTTTAAATTAAAACTTACATGCAAATTATTTTTTATTCTCTGTTGGATCTATAATATAGCAGAAATGTACAGATTTAGCATCAATTGCCACATTTGTATGATTAAAAATACTTTAAAAATACTCTAAAAATACTCTAAATAATGAATAATATACTAGTTTTAATGCTTATTATTAGAGAAATAAAATGTAGCTTAGTGAAACATGATAGTGATAATGAAATTGTTATTTAACAAAAATAAATTTGTAGAAATAGCTTTTTTTAACATTTTAGCAATTAGAAATTATTGAAAACTTGCACAGGAACCCCCAGAAAACTTAGTGGTTAGTACAAATATAGAGCACTAACAGAATAAAACATACTTCCTTTTAGTGCTAACTTCTAAGGTGACTCCTAGATATCAGCTTTGCAACTAGTGTGGGGAAAAAGGTGTGGAAGAACAGAATTAGCAGATTGAAGAATTAGACTATGGTGTATGTAGGCCTCCAATGAGATCTGTTTGTCACCTGGAAATATTTTGTAGCCAGAACACGTTAGTTACTGTACTTTCTAAGTGACTTAAAATGTTTGGAACTGAAGAAGTAAAGGGAGTGGTTTTGTTAGGGTATTGCAAGTTAATAACACTCTCTTTTAACTCTGTTTCAGAAGACATACGTACTATTTTGTATGTATTTCTTATGAATTGGGCTTATTAATGATCCTTAATAAAAATGTAACAAAATCATATATGTTAGCTGGGTTTTTTATTTTGGCAGTTTTGTTTCTATTTTGGAAGGGCAAAGACAATCCTTCTAGCTTTTTTCATCCTATTTCTTTAATGGAATTTGCCTAAAAAGATTTAAGAAGTTCCTCTTAAAATGTTTCTTTGGTATTCTGTCTCAAATGTTGTTATACTGATCATACATTACTGAAATCATTGCAAGACTTCCTGTTGCTAGAGAGCATTCAGAACCTTCTTACAGCAGTTTTGAAATTCAGATTAGAAAGCCAAGTCACTAAAATCAACAGTGCTTTGAAAACTCACTGATAGCATTGGAAACCTTTAAATTCCTCACTGATTATAGCCTTCATAACTGTTATTTGCTGACTTTTTAAGGAAACAGTATAGTGAAGGACATGAGTTAGAATTTGAAAAACACGCAGTGTGTCATTTCTACTCTATGAAGGGAAGACATGCTGTGTTTATCTTAAAGAACAGAAAAGATGGAAATTGCAATGGGAAATAGGAGAGAGAAATTGAGAACATATATTTAAACAACTACTTATCTTGGCCTATCATTTCCTTATAATAGTAACATGCAGTAGGTCTAGATTGAACCTGAAAATTTACAATGATGTTTCATAAAATGGACCTTTCCCTCTTCAAAGTTGCCCTCCATATAATTCTCACTTTATTTATGTAAAATCTTTCAAATAATAAGATTAGACACATAGGTAGCTAATAGGATTTCATTCTCTTGGAATCATCATCATGAAACATTACCATGCTGATGGTTGCCTAGCTTTCAGCCCATATTATTTACTTCTAAATCCTGCCAACATTGAGGTTCCAGAATCTTTTCTTCACCCTCTTAAACTAAGAGTTGTTCCAGAATAATTACAAAATGGAGAGCTAAGGAAAGCATAAACTGATGCAGCTTGCGTAGCTCCAAACTCAATTTCAAAGCAAAAGTTGAGAAAATGTAAGAACCTAAGTAGAAGTAACGTATGTCATATAGCCATACGGGGCAGACAGATGCCACTTTGGCAACAAAAGCATTATCATTGTCAGCACAGCAGCAACTGAATTTAAATAGTATATATGTTTAGAAGCTCTGCTCTTTTTTCTTGACCCTTCTTCCCAATCCTGCCATAGTGGGCATGAAACAATAAATATAAAAATTAGTATACTTAACTACTGTGTTCTTTTTCTTTTTCTTTTTTTTTTGGTTTGGTTTGGTTTGGTTTGGTTTGTTTTCAAGGCTGTATGTAGGTTTTGACTTTAACTCTGAACAACATTCTGATGAAACTGTAACTATTTCTTATATATGTGTGGGGCTTATCATATCCACTTTTATTAAATAAAGGCCTGAAGTCTGGCAACCCTGATCAAGCTTGCAACTGTAATCACACACATTTTTGAAATTTTAATTATATGACAGTATCAATAAAACTGAAAAATGTTCATAAAACTGAAAAATGTTCATAAACTCTCCAACTGTAATACAATTAGAATTTTGAGGCAAAAGTATTAGCACTTGTAAGTCTGAAATTCTAATATACAGCTACGACACTTGCAAGTCTGCATTTTTTTGCATGCAGAAAGTGAGTTTTCTTTTCCTTAAAAATAAATAAATAATAAAAAATCTATTTTTCAAAAGTACTTCCTATAAGGTTTTTTTTTTTTTTTTTTTTTTTTGTTTTTCGTTTTTTTCCAGACAACAGTCCAGATCCTTCACTTTCATTCAGTGACTACTCTGCATTTGTGCCTACTCATAAGTCTTGGCTTTCTTGAGTTTCCTGCTCACATAGGTATCCAAATGTAATAAGATATCTTGCATAGATAAGCCTGTTTCTCACTTGAGGTGCATTATATCTCAACATAAGACAACATTACCTACACTATTTCTAAACTTAGCAATCATAAGTCAGTGATTATAAGTAACTTCATCCACTTGATGTTATGGCCCTATGAAAAATCTTTATGTACTTTTCTAAACTTGCTCTATGTTTGGAAAGCTTGATTTTCATGGTCTTCTCATCTTGGGAAGGACTGGACCCAGAACCTTCATATTCAAAGTGTTTCAATAACTAAGGCATTCCAGGTGATATTCCAGTCTTATCTTTCAGTGGTGGAGTTGTAGAAGGAATCATTATGGGTTATGAGCTTCACTGTCTGAGCTTTTCTACACCCAGTGTTGAAGGAGTTTGAAAGTGTAGAGTAACGAATCACGATCCACATTTGTGTTAACTGTTTCTGAGAAAAAGTGAGACCTATTGGCTTGGGCAATACCTTCTTCATCTTAGCTTAGCTAGACTGCTCCCCAGACAGACTGTAAGTCCATATATGATGAATACCACACTGCAGAAACTAACTAACTTGGATTTATATGAGTTCAAATATCAGTGAATTCTATTACATATCATGATACAGATAGACTCAAAAGTTAAAACCTATTTTAGCAGTCATTTATATATTTTTTTAATTCTTTTAATTGGTCAACTAGATCTGCTTGGTGTTCTTTAGTGTAGTCCACACATTCATTTCTAGAATGAGATTTCACTTCATAGCAAATCAAAATTATTTGATTCTCATGAGTATAATTTCATTTAAAAAGTAATAATCTATTTTACAATTAACTTCCAGAATTTTATATTAACATTCTCATAAACTCTCAATTTTCTACCAAAAAAAAAAAAAAAAGAAAGGGGGTGACACCAAAGGATTTTTATTTTTGTTTTGTTTTGTTGAAAATTTACTTTTCTTAGATTTCCCATTTTCTGTTCCTTTCTGCCTGAAATTCTTTAACTTTGAATAATCTCCCTGGGGTTTTTGTTTATAATAAATGAAAGCATTGTATACTTGGACATCTTATCTGTCAGTACACAAACATAAGAAAGTCACCATCAGTTTTCTACTAAACTTCTTGAAAATCTTCACTTTCTTTAAGGCCTTTTTTTGGACTACTTAACACGTGTCAATTTATTATTGCTGCCAGTTCCACCTACCTAGGAATAATACCAAGAACCAGAAATGGGAAAAAAAATTTAATCCAATTTTAAGTATTTGCTTAGCTAATATAACACCTGTTTATTTCTGAAGTCTCTAGAAATACTTGTTAGCAAATATACCTGTGAGTCTCTTTAAATACGTGTTTAAGACAAGATCAGAATAATGAAACTTACAACTGAGTAGAACAACTTTTCACACATATCTATGTCTTTTTTAAATGAATAAATAAAATGAAGTACTTTGTTTACCTACCTTTTGGCACAACCTACCTCTGCATTTGTAAAGCAGACTGTCTAAGCTCGTTCTACAACGAGCACAACAATTTTGACTCTTCGATATAACAGGTTTCTTGGAATGTTTGACTAAACTTCTGTATGTTAAATAGATGCCCAGATGCCTAAGTTATGACATCATATTTCTTCTGTTTTCCTGTTTTGTCTAAAGTATGCTCAGTTACTGACTAAATTGATTAACCTGTAGATTGGTGAATAAGAACAAATAGATTTCATCACAACCTGCAAAGTGAATTGCATCTCTTCCTCTGGTGACTTGCTGCCAAAAAGTGGGAGACAAAAACACTTTATCTAACTTTATTTTAATAAAAAATAGAACCTACAAATATTTTCCCTCCAGAATGTAGTTGTGTCAGTGTATTCAGCATATATCTTAAGTACAGGGACACTTGAGGTGGTCATTTTGCCCAGAAAAATTGTGGATATCGTGGATGCCCCATCCCTGTATGTGTTCATGGCAAGGTTGGATGGGACCCTGAGCAACCTGATCTAGTGGGTCACATCTTCCCCTGGCAGGGGGGTTGGAACAAAATGATCTTTAAGGCCCTTTCCAACACAAACTATTCTATGATTCTATGATTTTGTTTCATCTTAGAAATGTGGGATTTATTTGGCTGTATTTGATTTTCTCATGTTATCTTCCCTTACAGTCAATGGAGAAAACAGACATTTTGAGGTGTGGCTCATCAGAGGATGAGGATGAGGTTAACTTATTCCCTAAAAAGTACCTGCTTTCTTCTGTTGATTACAAAGGAAGTTGAGATGTTCATCTAAATTTAATATAATGAAATGCATTCAACATTTCCCTCTCTTTGTAAAGGACAGAAGATAATGGGTAACCCATTCAAATCAGAACAGGTATCTTGAAGTCTATGGAATCTTAAGTGAAACAAGGTGATTCAAATGATTAATAGAACTGATTTAAGCTTTTTAGTATTCTTCCTCTTTATCTCGTGATTTTGAATAGAAGCTGTAAATTACAAATACCTTCTCGTTTAGTATAACTGACCCTTATTGAATATAAGTCCTGCATTTCTAGTTATGTAAATAATAACCGTAAGTAGATTTTCAGCATGGCAACACACACTCTCAGCTTAAGCAGAGTTGGTGGGGCTCTGATCTAGAAATTGAATTACTAGTGGGGCATAGTGCCTGAATCTACATCTTCATATGGTTAACTAGGAAAAATACAATAATATTTTAATATTCCTAAATATCTTCCAATATGAATGTTTTTCTCAGTTCATACCGAGAAGAGAATGTCAATACTCAGTGATTATTCAACAGGTAGAGCACAGTTAGAGTAGAATATGATACTTTCTTAATGTTATAACTGAAAAAAAAATATGTATATACTATTACACATTTCACTTGAGTACATATTTTCCATAAAATTTGCCTTTTAAGGCAAATTAAGATCAGGATCCTTATCTTTTCATGTGCTATGGCATTCCCATCAGCTGAAAAAAAATATTGATAACATAGACTAACTTTTGTTTTGATTTATTTCAAAGTTTTGAATGCTGTTTCAACTTTTTTTTTTTTTGAAATATGTCTTCACTTCTTTAAGTGCTTGCCACCTATTTAGGCAGCTGTATTGTTTAGCCCATTTTATAAATAGACTTTGATCCCAATGATTCTTCTGATACCCATGTTTCCCAGATAGAATAATCTTCTCCATAATTTTAATTCCTTCCTTCCTTCCTTCCTTCCTTCCTTCCTTCCTTCCTTCCTTCCTTCCTTCCTTCCTTCCTTCCTTCCTTCCTTCCTTCCTTCCTTCCTTCCTTCCTTCCTTCCTTCCTTCCTTCTTTTTCATTCATTTTTTCATTCTCTTTCTTTCTCTCTTTCTCGCTTTCTCGCTTTCTTTCTCTCAATAGAAGTTGTATAGTATATTCAGTATGCAATTCAGAAACAAATGTATCATTAGAAGTCAGATTTTCAGAGAAAGTTTACAGATAACTTAGTTCTGTAAACTCTTACAGCGTTATGTAAACGGCTTTGGAAAAAAAATATGTTATGGACAATTTAATGAGAAACTATACCCATGCTCCAGAAACAGGAGCCCTAAATGAGATCAAGTCCTAAAGAAATTATGCTAGAATTTCTGTTTTGCAACAAAATTCTGTTAAAAATTTTATACAGTAAGGCTTGAGCAGTAATGATGACAGCAAAAACAACTTTCCTTTGGAAGTGCTTGTATAGCACGTTGAAACTTTTGAAATGTTTTTGTACAGCATCTTAGAAATGTGAGAATATATATATATATATATATATATATATATATGTAAAAGTAACTTGAAAAGATCTCCTTATTCTTATAGGTAGGAATGGGGAAAAAGAAATTCCCAGGAGGATCTTTGGCACATCTTGTTTAAAAATGAAGAAGAAAAAAAAAATCCCCTGGGTAACAGAATCAGATTGAAGAGTTCTTTTAACTGTGGGAGACAGCTGACTCTTTGCAAAGAGTCAACACAATTGGAAAGCCTGCATTAAGTTGCATGAGGTAGGCCCCAAACACTTCAGCCTGTTCTCTGAGTCTGTATTCGCAAATGAACAGTGGCAGAGCTGCAGTGTCAGTCACCATCAGTACTTAAGTACAAAGGTTCTCTCAATACTGCCTGCTTTCCGTCCAGACTGCACATATTTTAGATATAAATTTTATCTCCATATTCAGAATTAGTTCCTTATGCTTGGTCAGAAATATGTCATTTTTTACAATGATAAGGAGTATGATGTCTTTCATATGCATCATGTGCTGAAGTTCAAAAACAAAATAGTTCCTTGTCTATCTGCTTGGCAAATCCTCACTTGCTCGCTATTCTCTGATGCATTAAAGCATGTGCTATACAAAGTCAAAATTCCACCAGACTTCTAAAAATTACCAGTAGAATCTCAGGCCTGTATCACAAATTAAGATCACAGAAGGACTTGGACTTCTTCATTTTTGCGGCCGTAAAGCATGATTTTTCAGGTTACAGTCTTTAGTCTCCCAGTACATATTCATCAATTGAGTATTCATCACTATATAGTTAGTGATGAAAAACATGTCTTCAAAATTCCAGTATAAAATGGCACCACGTTAGACAATTTAAATCACATTTTTTTCAGTCTTTTTGAAAAGATCTTTTCTGAAATACTGAATCTTCCAAATGGAGATTTTGGTTTCTTATTATGCAATACTTACTGAAGCCCTTATTTCAAAATATATGTTTTTTTTATTAAAGAGCATAAAACGGCTTCTAGCAGACAAACCTATCCATTAAACCTTCTGTAAAAAAAGTTTCTACAGCTTTTCAGTACAGAAATTAGAATTCACATCTGACTTAACTACTGCAAATATGTAGTTAAAGAGCAGTTAAGTATGGTATGGATATATATGATATAGCAGTACTAGCTTGCTCAAAAACAAAAATCCAAGCCCAGTCCAAGCCCAGCTGATAAGAAGACTCTTTGTGTGCTCAGTTATTAACCTCTGTCACAGCTTTTTGTTTCCATATATATATATTATTTTTCCTTAAGCTATATATAATTACCAGGTTGGAGGAGGAAGGAGAAGGAGGAGGAGGAGACAACAAGGGGGCAGTAGTAGGCAACTCTTCGAGGAGGTCCCCCTGTGCAAATCCTGTCATGTTCAAAGAAAAACCCCCACCGTGTGAGCTGGTTTGAGAAGACCCAGTCTCCAGGTCTAGCCCAGAAGGATGACAGGATTACTGAACTTTGGGCTTTGCATGTGCTGGGAAACCCAGATAATGCTGCCTGCAAAAATAGGAAAACAGAACAAAATGTCAACTTCAGAAGAACACATTCAAGGGGACGATAATGTAAAGATCAGAAAGGGATCCCCATGGAAGACATTTAATGACTGAAACAATATTCATTATCAAATGCACCCTGAATGCAGAAGACTTAGACTAAAATTATGTTGGAAACAGCACAATTGAGCTCAAGCTCTTGAAAAGGCAACTATACCTGCTTCTACAAGTAATGTTCAAATTAAAAAATACATAAATCATTACCTGCAAATTTCAATCAGGTTACTCAAGCTTCATTGGCTCTTTTGAATCTCTTCAATACCTACCAGTTGCATTTTTCATTTGGGCTAAAAGTTAAACACCTTGTTAGTTTTTAGTGTTACTTTATATTGCTTTCAATAAGACATTACTTATCTGAGTGTAAATAAAATAAGTGGCTCATATGTCAAATATTGACTGATTTGTTGCAAATTTCCTCATGTAATGTTCTTGCTGTGACTGAAATTTATGAACAAGATAGTTTGAAATATCAGATAACCAGAAAAGACTGCATTAATAATTTCTTAATTAACTCTATACCAAATCTAGACTACCTCTAATAAAGAAATCCATAAATAGTCTCATTGCTTCAGCAAAGTCTTTTTATACCAATTTCACAGTGGTATGTCCATGTAATTTGCAATTTCCTTCATAGTGATGCACCAATGGACACAAATTGCTAATTACGCAGTTTAAGAAGCAATGATGGTGTTCAGCATTTCCTTAAAAGTGCTGACTTTACTTTCCACAGTGTCAGGGAATAATGCTGCTGATCAGCATAAACTATTGCTAAGACTCTGAAATTTGATTTTACATAAACTTGAGAGAACAGTAGGAATAAGCTCCATTGATCTGTGTAAATTAGCAAGGAAATGCTGGAAACTTTTTTTTTTTTTGGGGGGGGGGGGGGGGGGGGGGGGGAAGGGGCACACCAGAAATCAGTTCTTCCATATTTTTATGCTTTACATACTAAATGTTGTATTCTGCTGCCTTCCACCTAGAACACCTAAAAATAAATTTATCACAAAAGCAGGTTGGCCTTGTGTGTGCTATTTGTAGCATTGAGGTTTTGGGGGAAGTGGCTGTGGCAGAAGTGAAGGTAAGAAAGTATTTTTGTTCCACAAGTTCTTGTCATTAGCTTCAAAATATAATGAAGTGACTAGGAAAGACACACAGATGTAGAGAATGAAATGAGCATGAATATCATTGAGCCACTGAGTTAATCTAAGAAAACAAAGCAAAACAACAACAGAAACAAAAAAGCATGGTTACTCTCCCAGTGACTCCTTTCTTTTACTACAGTGGAACAAAAGATGAATGGATTACACCATGACAAAAAGGAATCTTGATAAGGAATACAAAGACACTGAGCAGAGCAGATTGGACAGATGATGGTATGTTGCAGTAGTTTAGGATTCTAATAAGCAGAAAAGCAGTGTCCCTGTAGGACTGAATTTAGGATTACATGCAAATACCAACATGAAATTTATATGTTCATGTGACTGTCTTCTTGAACAAAAGACGGCTTTGTGTGTTTTTTTCCGCTATGTATCATTCTGGTCCATATGTTAGCTATGACAAAATAGTCATGTGTTTGCTACTTCTGGTAACAAATCTTCCACAGAGAATTATATTGATCTTTTGGATTCTCCTAAATGATCTAAAAAATTGCCAGATGTTCTAACAAGCAGCATTCAGAACATAAAGAATGAGACAAAGCAATCACCACCACCAAAATCAAAAACAACAAACAAAACAAACCAAAAAAAACAACAACAATAAGCCACATAAAACTGACATCAGTAAAATGACAGGTAATTCACAAAATCATAGAATCATAGAATCATTAAGGTTGGAAAAGACCTCCAAGATCATCTGGTCCAACCATCCCCCTACCACCAATGTCACCCACTAAACCATGTCCCTAAGCACCACGTCCAACCTTTCCTTAAACACCCCCAGGGATGGTTACTCCACCACCTCCCTGGGCAACCTGTTCCAATGCCTAACTACTCTTTCTGAGAAGAAATGTCTCCTAATTTCCAACCTGAACCTCCCCTGGCACGACTTAAGGCCATTCCCTCTAGTCCTATCACTAGTTATTTGCGAGAACAGGCTGACCCCCAGCTCCCCACAGCTTCCTTTTGTTGTTGAGAGCAATAAGGACTCCCCAGAGCTTCCTCTTCTTCAAACTAAACAACCCCAGTTCCCTCAGCCATTTCTCATAGGACTTGTGTTCCAGACCCTTCACCAGCTTTGGAGCCCTTCTCTGGACATGTTCCAGGGCCTTCTTGTAGTGAAGGGCCCAAAACTGAACACAGAACTTGAGGTGCAACCTCACTAGATCTGAGTACAGGAGGACAATCACCTCCCTGGTCCTTCTGGCTACACTATTCCTGATACAAGCCAGGATGCTGTTGGTCTTCTTGGTCACCTGGGCACTCTGCTGGCTCATGTTCAGGTGAGCATTGACCAACACCTCCAGATCCTTTTCATCAGCACAGCTTTCCAGCCACTCTGCCCAAAGCCTGTAGCGTTGTATGGGGTTGTTGTGGCCAAAGTGCAGGACCTGGCATTCAGCCATGTTGAGCCTCATCCCATCTGCCTCTGTCCATCAATCCAACCTGTCCAGGTCCCTCTGCAGGGACTTCCTACCATCCGGCAGATTGACACTATCCCCCATCTTGGTGTCGTCTGCAAACTTACTGATGGTGCACTCAATTGCCTCATCCAAATCATCAATAAAGATGTTAAAGAGGATGGGCCCCAACACCAGCCCCTGAGGGACACCAGTCGTGACCTGTCACCAGCTGGATTGCACTCCATTCACCACTATTTTCTGGGCCCGGCTGTTCAGCCAGTTTTTAAGCCAGCAAAGAGTGTACCTGAAATCAAAATGTTCTAAACTGTCCATTGAGCTTCTGATACATTAGCATTGTGTTGTAGGTTTTACAATCAAAACTCAGTGATATGGTTTAGTGGAGGACTTGTTAGTGTTAGGTCAGAGGTTGGACTAGGTGATCTTGGAGGTCTCTTCAAACCTAGATGATTCTGTGATTCTGTGTGAAAACCAACCAACCAAACAAACAAATTATAACTCCTCTGAAACCAGGGATTTTTATTAATATTTTACCATATTTAAGTATATTTTAAGGGATATATGTTCAGGGTCAGCTGTGGACTGTATTTGGAAACCAGATTTTAGGTTAGAACTACCCTGCATTTTATATCTTGATTTTATTCATGGGAATGACTTTTAACTATAAATGATATATTGATCTTTCCATTACTGTAATTTTTGTTGTTGTTATTTGCTTTTGTTTAACAAGGAAGTTAACTTTAATTGTGAATCTTGTATTTTCAGGTTGAAAGCCCTATCAGAATTAAAATGGGATTGGATTGAATGCAGAACAAGATTGAATGCAGCTGTTCTGCTTGAAAGCTTTTTAAGTGAAAATTTATGTTTCTATCTATCAAATCTTCTGCAATTACAATGACTTGTTCAATGGTCAGAAAGACTCATAAAATTTTGGAGGGACAGGCAATTCATTGAAGTTAAATGTATTCTGTTATGGAATTTACTGTTTTTGTGCAGGTGTTATTTAAAGAACATTATTTTGTCTCTCATGCGGAAGCTGTTTTAAGAGGTGAAAAAATGGAATTAAGGTTTTTGACTGGCTGTCAGTAAAAAGGGTGTCTGTCAGTTTTAAGCCCAACACACAGAGCAGTAATTCAGAGCTTTAGAGAACCACAATAAAGTGATTAATACACTTCTGAAATCTGAAAACTTCTGTCTTGGAGCAACTGAAATGGCTAGTCAACTGCAGCTGTTTTAGGCTGGATCTGAATGGCAGCCGAAGCTACAAACTGCCAATACTTTTAAACAAGGATGCGCTCTTAGATAACATTTTTTATAACTTAGCTTTTTGTTTGTTTGTTTGTTTCCTTATTAGATAGGCCAATGTTTACAGGCAGACAGACGTGATTGCCTGATTTTATTTTGAGAGATGAATCTGTATAAAAAATCATTATTTATAGCTAGGATGGTGGAAGTATTCTAAGTTCTTAAACTGTACAGCTGGAAGGAATTCAATTTCAATTCAAAGCACAGCTTTGTTCTTTATCACCTTTAGAGAATACATATCAGATATGTCCCTGCTTTCTTAAGGCTGAAACCTCTGAATTTTGAGTATATATATACAGTCTGTATAGATAGGAGCCACTCTAGTCTGTTGGGAATGTGAGATGTTCAGGGGATGAAATGTGTCAATATAGTTCTGTCTGTGAATGAAATCGATGTTCAGCTTTTTCCTTCTTTTAGATTGCTTTAACAAGGTGTTGATTAAACAATGATGAGATCTGCTGTTGCAATTAACACTAAATGAGATTTGTTAATTGGCTTCTTTTGAAGCAAACTAAAGTTTTTCTTCTGCTACCCTCTGTGCTCCTTGTGAGTTGGTAGATGGACTAAGGGTAGTGAAAATTGACTGTGGAGGGAGTGACACTTCAAAATTCACTGTAATTGCTACAGCTACAGCTGACATTAGAATTTTAGAAAATGCTAGTGAAAAAAAAATCTGAAGGGAACTTAAACCAATGGTTAACGAAGATATTATTAGTATAACTTATTCTTTTACTTATTACTTAAATTAATTAAAATTGTTATATGCCTTAGAGAAAAAAAATGAACAAAGAAAAACAATAAACAAAACAACAACAACAGCAAAACAGTAACCCAAGAACACAATCAAAAGAAAAGATACATGATATCTCCAGAACATGACTGCAGAATGTACTTTCCCAATTCAGAAAGGCGGGTTCTTTTTATTGGTGGTATTCTCTCTCTTCTAATCATTATCATGAGCACTATCATGCTCCTTTCTGGCTGGTATCATTGCTATCATTGTGTCCTGGTTTCAGCTAAGATGACTTAATTCTCCTCCTAGTAGCTGGTATGCTGTTTGGATTTAGGATGAGAATAATGTTGATAACACACTGATGTTTTAGTTGTTGCAGAGCGGTGCTTACACTAAGCAAAAAACTTCTCCACTTCTCATACTGCCCTGCCGATAAGGAGGCTGGGGGTGCAGCCGGAGCTGGGAGGGGATAGACCCAGGACAGCTGACCCAAACTGGCCAAAGGGGTATTCCATATCATATGGCGTCATGCTGAACAATTAATATGGGGTGACTGGCAGGGGTGGGGGGAGACTATTGCTCAGGGCTGGGCTGGGCATCGTTCAGCGGGTAGTGAGCAATTACATTGTACATCACTTGCTTTGTACACATTATTATTATTATTATTATTATTAATAATAATAATTATTATTAATTTTCTGTCTTTATCTCAACCTACATTTTTTTTTTTCCAATTCTCTCCTCCATCCCATTAAGGGGGAAGGTGAGCAAACGGATGGGTGGTGTTTAGCTGCTGGCCAGGTTAAACCAGAATACATTGGTACCCATTTCCATTCAAACATCCAAATTCTGTCTCACTCATATCCTGATGATTTGTCAATACAATGACACAGTTCTGGAATAGAAATGATTTGGACTTAGGTTCCATTGAGGTCAGAAGATGAGTTTTATTTCTGAGTTTTTAAGCCAGTTGGATGCAAGAAGATAGATAAAGTGATAGAATGTGCATTGATTAAACATAGACATCTACATTCTTTGGAAATCTAACCTGGATTCCAGCTACTGCTGCAGAAGACTTTAGGGGTTACCCTGGCACAGATGCCTGAAATAATTTAGTGTTTCCTGTGACATGTTTGGGCAACTGTATCTCTTCCCTACAGCTGCTACATTTGAAACTTAAAATAGGCATGACTGGTGTTCCGAGGTGACTCAGTCATGTGCATATGTTTTGGGTATGCTTCAGGGGTGCCAAATAAACCCTTAAAGGTGGTTGAATCTATGGTAAGCTCCTGGATTCAGACAACTTTAAGTGTCCAGGATGTAGTTGTCTACATGTGAGTGAGAGGGACTAAATTGGTGTAGGCCTAGGGGAAAAAAAATTGCCAATGGATGATAAAGTATTATTCAACTGATCAAGTGCAGCTATACCTTTTCATTCAAAAGCTCAGGTTAGGGCAATTTTTCAAATGAATTCTCTAGAGTTGAGAAGTAAAAAATTTCCCAACCAAGAAATGATGGAAGCGTGAACATCTGCACAGCAGGCATCTTCTCTGAACTGCATGTTTGGGATCACAACTTCAGACTTTTGTGCTTAAAGTATTTTAACTAAGTTGTCTATAAAATTAGTTTTGCAGAAAATCAAATGTGAAAGTATACAGAATTCAATGTGAAATATGTTTGTTCCTTTAATGAGAATGGCTTTCTTGGTTTTCTTCATGCTTAATTTTCACAGAATCACAGAAAGGGTGAGTTGGAAGGGACCTCTGAAGATTATCTGGTCCAACCCCTCTGCCAAGCAGGGTCACCTAGTGTGTATTGCACAAGATTGCATCCAGGCAGGTTTTGAATATCTCCAAAGAAGGAGATTCCACAACCTCTCTGGTCAGCCTGTTCCAGTGCTCTGTCACCCTTGCAGTAAAGAGATGTTTTCTCATATTCAGACAGAACTTACAGTGTTTCAGTCTGTGCCTGTTGCTTCTTGTCCTGTCTCTCGGTACAACTGGAAAGAGTTCAGCCCCATCCTCTTGACACCCTCCCTTCAGATATTTGTACACATTGACAAGATCCCCTCTCAGTCTTCTCCAGCCTACACAGGCCCAGCTCGCTCATCCTGTCCTCATATGACAGGTGCTCCAGTCCTCTAATCATCTTCATAGCCCTCCTCTGGACTCACTCCAGCAGCTCCATGTCCCTCTTGTACTACCCAGAACTGGACACAGTATTCCACGTATTTAGCCTCACCAGGGCTGAGTAGAGGGGGAAGATCACCTCCCTTGACCTGCTGGCAACACTCTTCTGAACGCAGCCCAGGATACCATTGGCCTTCTTGGCCACAAGGGCACATTGCTGGCTCACGGTCAGCCTGCTGTCCACCAGGACTCCCAGGTCCCTCTGCAGAGCTGCTCTCCAGCTGGTCAGCCCCCAGCCTGTACTAGTGCTTGGGGTTATTCCTCCCTAGGTGCAGGACCCTGCACTTGCCCTTGTTGAACTTGATGAGGTTCCTCTCGGCCCAACCCTCTAGCCTGTCGAGGTCCCTCTGAATGGCAGCACAGCCCTCTGGGATATCAGCCACTCCTCCCAGCTTTGTGTTGTCAGTAAACTTGCTGAGGGTGCACTCTATTCTATCATCCAGGTCATTGATGATTAAGTTGAACAGGACTGGATCCAGTACTGACCCCTGGAGGATACTGCTAACTAGACACAGCACCACTGATCACAGCCCTCTGAGCTCTGCTGTCCAGCCTGTTCTTAATCCACCTCACTGTTCACTCATCAGTTTAGAGATCTATAAATTCCTTCAATTATTTTTTTTTTTCTCTGACTCCTCTCAGGAAACTACCAAGTTAGTCAGGTATGGTAGTTCTATACCTAACCCATTGTTCCCAGGAGGGGAAAAACAGATGGGAGACAGGACTGAGAAGACAAATTTGTGATGGTAGCTGCAACAGTGGTCAGAAAGATAAAATGTTCATTGATAATGGTCTCAGTTCTTGGGACTTTTATACACTTAATGTAATGGCTGTGTATTATGACCTGCAATGAAGCTGACAGCAGGAACAGAAGAATCAGTATGTGCGTTGTGCATTTTTTCTAGACCAGTCTACTTTACCATAGAAATAATAGGTCAGGGACAAAAAAGGACTGTGGAATGGCTACACAGAAAGAGGAAGGGCAGCAATATATTTATTTTTTTCATATACAAAACAATATTAAGCCACTATAAAGTGGGATAACAGGGCTATTCAGAATGCATTAGCAACATCAGTAGCTCCACAGTAACGATCGCAGATAAGTTACTATTTAAGAATATTTTATTAACAAAAGTCGGTGTGGAATTGAACAACTTTAACAGATAAATAATAATAATAATAATAATAATAATAATAATAATAATAATAATAATAAATAATAATAAAATCTTCACTAAGAACATTACTGTTATCACAGTATGTTACTCTTTTTACATACCTATCTTAAACACATTTCTGAAACTCTTTGACTTGTTTTGCCTGGGAGTGAGCAAAGGAAAATACTACCAGCCAAATTTGATATAATTTGAATTACACATCAGATTTTGTTATCCTCTAGATTTCAAATTTTAAGCTAATAAAGCAAAGCTACAGTGAAAAAGAAGAAATGGCAGTGTAATTTAAGAGGAGAAAAATCAATATAAAAATAACAATTTAAAATACTGTGAGAAATACCAGAGGGAAGTTGAAGTAAATGCAGGAGGTAAATTGAAATCTACATTTCACTTTACTCACACCTGACATTGTCATTTATTCTATACCAGAGTCAGAGAAAATGTAAATACACAACTTCAAATTAACAGGTCCACTACCCCTTAAAAGTCAGACATTCTGATGGTGTACATATTTATAAGGAAGGTCAACCACTTGTTATACATTTTAAAAATATATATTAATGAAATATAGGGAATACTCTTTCCATATAAGTTTCTTTATTTTCATGTTTACACTATGAATTCTATGAATTCAGTAAAATATAAGAAAGATTGGATATGGGGGATCTTGAATGAGTAGATGAGGAAATTCTGGACGTTTTGTCCAGAAGGATACTACGAGAAACAGTCATGATGCTCACATTACAGATCTCTTGAGGAGGAAGAGCATTGACTCCTAAGGAATACCAATAGCATACAACAGGTAATTATACTTTTAGCAAGCACTAAAGACATTTCTATAGGCAAGGTACAAAACAAAGTAAACTTCACTCATTCACAGAAATAGCCATTTTATTGAAGGAAGCAGTCAAGTTCTTTTAGCACAGTTTACTTGTAGCTCATATTCAGCTGCTCCTAATCACATTTAGCACAACTAAATGCCCTGGTTTCAGCTAGGATAGAGTTAATTTTCCTCCTAGTAGCTGCTATTGTGCTATGTTTTGGATGTAGGATGAGAATAATTTTGATAACATTGATGTTTTAATTGTTGCTGAGTAGTGCAAATCAAGGATTTTTCAGCTTCTCACGTTGTCTTTCCAGTGAACATGCTGGGGATGCAGCAGGAGTTGGGAGGGGACAGAACCAGGACAGCTGACCCAAACTGGTCAAAGGGATATTCCATACCATCTGACATCATGCTGAATAATTAATATGGGGGGTTTCGCCGGGATTGGGAGACTGCTGCTTGGGGATTGGCTGGGCATCATTCAGCATTGTACATCACTTGTTTTGTACATATTAGTAGTAGTAGTACTATTATCATTATTTCATTTCTTCTCTGTCCTGATAGACTGTCTCTATCTCAACCCACAAGATTTATTTATTTATTTATTTATTTATTTATTTATTTATTTATTTATTTATTTATTTATTTATTTTTGATTTTCTCCACCATCCACAGAGGGGAGGGGGGGAGCGAATGCCTGTGTGGAACTTAGCTGCCAGACAGGTTAAACCACAGCACTAGACCAGAAAATTATGGTCATTTTCTCCTTAATTTAATCTGTTAGGCTTTCAAGATTCCAAAATTTTGGTTGAATTGAATCTTTATCAAGTATTAATGTCGGTAAAAAATGATGTCATATAGGAGAGAATGCATCTGTGTAATAACTGATTAAATACATATTCATGTTATCCGTCTATGAGGAATTGATATTTCATATAAAGCTGATAGCTTGCAACAGTACTACTTGCCAGAAATGAAAGCAGTTTTGTTTGTTTTTTACTTCTTGTTCCTATCCTTTTGGTGTTTTGTGAATTAATGTGAAAATAAAATAACATAAAATAATAAAATAAAATAAAATAAAATAATAAAATAAAATAAAATAAAATAAATAAAATAAATAAAAAGGTAACAATTAGTGACATGTTATATAAAAAAAGTAGTTGTTGAAATTACTCCTTGGATTCATTTGTCTACTAAATCACAGTTTATTTAAAGAGCATTTGAAAATTAAACCACTAGGTAATGATAGGTTGTCTCATGTTTCCAACAACAACAAAAAAAAAGGTCATTGAATTTAGTTTATGGAATATGCTTGTTATGAATAAAGAAAACAGAATATAGGTCATATTAGCAGTGAAAAACAACCAAACAACCAAACAAAGGATTAAAAATATTCTATATTTGTGTCCTCTACAGAAAGTTATGCATGTACTACTGTTAGTCTGAATTTTGGAAATATAATTGTACATATTGGTTGTCAAACAAGAATAAGATTATGGAGATTGCAACTTCTTATAACTTTTCCCTAATATTTAATAATGTTAAGAAATAAATATATTTCTCATCTAACTTCTGTGGCACATGCCACAATACAGAGATGTTCATAAGATATGCACATTTTGCAGCTAAAGGTCAGTTTTTCAGAGTAATTGATTGATTAATCTTTTGAATATTGATCCTGCAGTATTTTCCTACAGGACATTACAAAGAAATGAAAACATAAAAGACTCAAAATAGTAAAAAATGTGCAAACATAACTAAGGAAATCTGAATAGATAAATCAAAAAGATGAATCAAATGTACACTTCTTAATGCAATAATCTAGGCATATTTTATACCCTTTAGGTAGAAATAGGCACCACTGAATTTTAGAATTAAATGATATCCATCCTAATGGTACCTATTTCTTCCCATTGACTGTACTAAAAATCTATGGTGACTAAATCAGTTATCAGTGTTACATGTATAAAGTTAGGTGAAATTTTGTTTTTATTACAGCTATTATCTTTACTACAATTACAAAAGGTTTTTTATTTCCAACTGCAGCAGATGTAAATATATATACCTATTTTACCTCTGCTTTCATGCATGGATGCAGACAGTCACATCAACAACATTATGCAGCAAAATTCTCAAAGCAAAGTTCCATTATATTCTGATCATGTCTGTTCATATAAAGGACAGAAAAAGTAACAAAGGCAAGGTTAATAACTTTCAAATTATTCTGTATTTTTAAGTACATGTACTAATAAATTTTGACAAAGAGAACTGTAAGGAATATTATGTTTAATTTCTTAAGTGTGTTTTGTAAGAATGAACAGATAAACCACAAATAAATTTCATTTTAAATAAATAGATTTTTTTAAAAAGTTACCCATATTACTATAAAGGCATTGTTACGTTAAATGTCACTCTAATATCTTTTTATCAAACTGTTCCCAGTTCAACAAACTGAAATGTAATCTTACTGTAATTTCAGAAAATTTGCATTTATATTTATTGCAGAAAAATATTAAATACTCATGTATTTCCTTCAGGTATATGAAAAAGAGAGGAATAGATTTTTTTTTTTATTTATTTTTTTATTCACAGACGTACAAGTTTGTGCTTTAACGTACCCTCAGTCCAACATCAATGCTTATAATTCAGCCTGGAGAAGAGGAGGCTCAGGGGAGACCTTATCGCTCTCTATAAGTACATTAAAGGAGGCTGTAGCAAGGTAGGGGTTGATCTATTCTCCTACATGCCTGGTGATAGGACGAGGAAGAATGGGCTAAAGTTGTGCCAAGGGAGGTTTAGGTTGGATATTAGGAGGAACTTCTTTACTGAAAGGGTTGTTAGGCATTGGAATGGGCTGCCCAGGGAAGTGGTTGAGTCACCATCCCTGGAGGTCTTTAAAAGGCATTTAGATGTAGAGCTCTAAAGAGCTCTAACCATAAATATGGTTTAGTGGAGGACTTGTTAGTGTTAGGTCACAGGTCGGACTAGGTGATCTTGGAGGTCTCTTCCAACCTAGATGATTCTGTGATTCTGTGAATATGCACTTGCTCTGTGTGAACCTTTCTTTTTTTTTTTTTTTTTCTGTATTAAATAATAAGGCTGTTAACTTTTCTTTAAAATGTCATCTGCTAATCTACATAAAATCTCTACCAGATGCCAAGAATGTAACTTGGTTGACCCAGCTATTCTATGTCACTTATGAAAACCTAATGTAATTTAAAAGAGATGGCAAGCCTTTTATGAAATTCTATTTCCCTGGCCTTGTAACTTATGACTTGAGCTTGTATGTCCTTTGTAGTTAAGTGGTCTCCCTGGTAAGACAAAGAGACTGTGGAGCAAGTATGATTAACTTTAATGTTAACTGTTAGCAGTGAGACTATAGGGCCAATCCTGAGGTATACAATGAAAAATATACAATAGAACAACAAGAACTACTTTTCTGTTGTTATTCACATATTTGTCTGCTCTAGGAAAGAGTCTGGGTGGTAAGGAAACCACATTTTTTTCAACTCAAAAAATCATTAAAATGAGGAATAGAATTTAATATCTATATTGATTACATTGCTACAAAATGAGACATGTCTGTCAATCACTTAAAAGTAGAGTAATAATCCAAAATCTTGCTGGTAATAATGATGAATAATCATTCCATAACAGAATGTAATACTAAAACTCTCTACTATGTATAGTTATAATGCACCAGGATTAAATCAAAAAGAACAATTAAAGCAATTATATAATCTATTTTAACTTCCCTGCTGGTCAGTTGATACCATAATGAATATTTCTAATATTCCATTTACACTTAATGAGTAAAAGTGACAGAAATATAAGGTTGATTATAAAGTTATAATAAGACCCCTTAAAATTGCATTTTAGCATGTTATTTCCCTTCCCTTCCCTTCCCTTCCATTATAAAGTTATAATAAGACCCCTTAAAATTGCATTTTAGCACGCTTATTTCCCTTCCCTTCCCTTCCCTTCCCTTCCCTTCCCTTCCCTTCCCTTCCCTTCCCCCTTCCCTTCCCTTCCCTTCCCTTCCCTTCCCTTCCCTTCCCTTCCCTTCCCTTCCCTTCCCTTCCCTTCCCTTCCCTTCCCTTCCCTTCCCTTCCCTTCCCTTCCCTTCCCTTCCCTTCCCTTCCCTTCCCTTCCCTTCCCTTCCCTTCCCTTCCCTTCCCTTCCCTTCCCTTCCCTTCCCTTCCCTTCCCTTCCCTTCCCTTCCCTTCCCTTCCCTTCCCTTCCCTTCCCTTCCCTTCCCTTCCCTTCCCTTCCCTTCCCTTCCCTTCCCTTCCCTTCCCTTCCCTTCCCTTCCCTTCCCTTCCCTTCCCTTCCCTTCCCTTCCCTTCCCTTCCCTTCCCTTCCCTTCCCTTCCCTTCCCTTCCCTTCCCTTCCCTTCCCTTCCCTTCCCTTCCCTTCCCTTCCCTTCCCTTCCCTTCCCTTCCCTTCCCTTCCCTTCCCTTCCCTTCCCTTCCCTTCCCTTCCCTTCCCTTCCCTTCCCTTCCCTTCCCTTCCCTTCCCTTCCCTTCCCTTCTTCTGTTCCTTTGAACTAAAATATGTCTAAATATGTTCTAAAGATGTTAATTAAATTCAAATAGTTTTGTAAATACCTGCATAATCTGTTTAATAAGGAAATTGGCATATGATTCCCCCCCCCCTTTTTTTTTGATATTATATTTGTCTTTCTGTTGTAATGTATCCTGAGACATTTAGCCTTTCTAAAACCGAAAATACAAACTGCTGAAGCATAGATGCATTTCTGCCATCCCCATTATATTTAGTTTTCTTCAAGTCTATACACTTAACAGCTAGAAAATCAGTATTGCAAGGAATACAGGAGATGAAGGTGGAAGAAACATATTACTGAGATTTCTTGAAGTTAGATAATCTCTCAGGGAAGTGGTAAATATCCACCATGAACAGCTTTTCAATACTGTGGATAACAATGTGTACAATACGGGAATCACAACTACAAGCTACATTTAGGTCCAGTCCTATGGAGACTTACGAACAGGCTTTAACATCTGTATTTCTAAAAGGAATACATGGAGAGCAACTGTGTAGGTACAATCAAGGTGTATGCCACATGAATAGCTAAGTGCCCATTAAAATACATATATTAAAAACAGAATTATAAACCATATTATCTTTGAGGAAAGAAAATTAGCTTTCTCATGAGATACAACATATTCTTAAGCTTTGAGAATTCACTTTATAGATGTTGTTTGAACTATTTGCAGATACCTATTGCAGGCCAAAATCACGATGTGGTATCCAAGAATGAAGAAAGATAACAGTCTCAGATATCATGGGCATATTTTAGTTTGCTGACTGTCATCTCTGTTCTCTTTAGAGTCTCATCATTTTTTCTTAAAAAGAGTACATTTTTCTAATACTGTTGTTTCTCCTAAAAGTAAGGGTGGGGGGAACAATTTTACTTGATCAATTTAAAGACAACTACAGAAAATGTCACTGGGTTTACATGGCAAAGGTTTGGTAGTAAGGTGGCAGGCTGCAAGGGTATCCTCTGTGAGAAGAGCCCGGAAGCTGCCCCATGTCAGATCAGAGCCAGTTCCAGCTCCAAAAGTGACCCACCACTAACCAAGGCTGAGCCAGTGAGCAATGCTGGTTACACCTCTGGGAACACATATTTAAGAAAGGAGAAAACTGTTGCATGACAGCAAGTAGGAGAGAAGAGTGAGAAAATGTAAAGAGAAACAGCCTTGCAGGTATGAAGGTCAGTGAAGGAAGGAGAGGAAGTGCTCCAGGTGCCAGAGCAGAAGTTCCCCTGCAGCCCATGAACAGGTCCCTGGTGGAGCAGGCTGTCCCCCTACAGCCCATGGGTCCCATGGTGGAGCAGATCTCCATGCCGCAGCCCCTGGAGGAGCCCCTGGTGGAGCAGGTGGCCTGGAGGGGGTTGCAACTCATGAAGAGCCCCCACAGGAGCAGGCTCTGAGCTGGAGCTGTGGCACATGGAATAGAGCAGGTCTGATGGAAATTGCCAGCAGTGGGGGACCCATGATGGAGCAGTCCATTCCTGAAGAGTTGTACCCCATGGTACAGATTCATATTGAAGCAGTTCTTGAACTGCCATCTGTGGGAAGCCCACATAGGGTCAGTTTGGGGAGGACTGCATGCTGTGGGAGGGACCACACTCTGCAGCAGAGGAAGAGAATGACAGTGAAAGAATGCCAACAAGGAAGCGTTATGGACTGACAATAACCTCCATTCCCCTGTGCAGCTTGGTGGAGGCTGTAGTAGAAGGTGGATGGGGAGAAAAGTAGATTTAGTTTCCTTTTTTTCCTGTTAGGCAACAAGCAATAAATTACATTCATCTTCCTTTTTATGAGTCTCTTTTGCCTGTGACAGTAGTTGGTGAGTGATCTCCCTGTCCTTTTCTCAGCCCATGAGCTTTTTTTCATCTTTTTTTTTTTTTTTTTTTTCTCTCTTTGTTCTTTTGAGGAAGGGGAATGAGAGAGTGGAGTCATTGGAAGGGAGTGGCCCACGTGTGAAACCATCAAAAGTGCTGTGCCAGGGAGAGCAGAACTTCTACATCAGGAGCAGATCAGTGGGAATGCCCTGGCGTAGTAGTGGCACTGAGCTGAATGTGAGCCTGTGTTTTGCCTAGGCAGCAAAATTATCCAACAGCTCCTGGGCTGTATGAACAGTAGCACAGCCTGTAGATCAAAGGAAGGGATTATCTCCTTATATGTGGCACTCATCAGAACACATCTAAGTATTGTGTCCAGTTTTGAATCCTGACAAAGGAACGACATGGAAAAACTAGAAGGATCTTATTGGAGGTCCCCATTGCAGTTAGGCTGGAGCACGTTCTCCATGAGGAAAGGCTGGTGGGGCTGGGCTGTGTCAGCCTGCAAAAGAGGTGGCTTCAGGGGCACCCATCAGCCCCAGAAACACTGATGATGGGGCACCAAGTAAATCAAGAAAGGTCATTATTACTATGAAGATAATCAAACATTAGAGAAAATTGAACTGATAGCTTGCAGATTCTTCAAATTCCAGACTTCCTTTTTTTTTTTTTTTCAAATTATTACTTAAAATGTGCATTTTTCCCCTTAGATAATCAGTTCTGTATACTTTTTTTCTGTATATTTTTCCTTACAGTGTTTCAATTTATAATGTTATATTTTTTTATAACAAGTCTAGCTGAATTTGTAAAAAAAAAAAATACAAAAACTTAAGTCAATTAACTAAAAATTTATTTTGTTCTAGAATAGTTACATTCTTTTGTGTGTTATGAATTAGTGTTGCTGGAAGTAGATTAAAGTATATAGTAGCAGTTCAAAGGTACTTGATTTTCTTTTATTTGTACTCTGCAAAAGCACTTTGTGAGGCAATAGATACATTTATGCAGTAGTACTTGGAAAAAATATACTCACCTGAAGATTTGGTTCTTTAAATGTAAAATGTATAAAAAACTCAGATGTTGAGTAGGTTTTCATAGCCAGAACATGTAATAATTGTCAGAAGAATCATAGAATCATAGAATATCCCGAGTTGGAAGGGACCCATAAGGATCATCAAGTCCAACTCCTGGCACCGCACAGGTCTGCCCAAAAGTTTAGACCATGTGACTAAGTGCACAGTCCAATCGCTTCTTAAATTCAGACAGCCTTGGTGCGGTGACTACTTCACTGGGGAGCCTGTTCCAGTGTGTGACCACCCTCTCGGTGAAGAACCTCTTCCTGATGTCCAGCCTAAACTTCCCCTGCCTCAGCTTCACACTGTTCCCATGGGTCCTGTCACTGGTGATAACAGAGAATAGGTCACCTGCCTCTTCACTCCCTCTTGCGAGGAAGTTGTAAACTGCGATGAGGTCCCCCCTCAGCATCCTCTTCTCCAGGCTGAAAAGTCCAAGCGACCTCAGACGCTCCTCATACGTCTTCCCCTCTAGGCCCTTCACCATCTTCATCACCCTCCTGTGGACACTCTCCAACAGTTTAATGTCCTTTTTGTACTGTGGTGCCTAGAACTACACACAGTACTCGAGGTGAGGCCGCACCAGCGCAGAGTAGAGCGGGACAATCATTTCCCTCGACCGACTAGCAATGCCGTGCTTGATGCACCCCAGGATACGGTTGGCCCTCCTGGCTGCCAGGGCACACTGCTGGCTCATATTCAACTTGCTGTCAAGCACAACCCCCAGATCCCTCTCTGCGGGACTGCTCTCCAGTGTCTCGTCACCCAGTCTGTACGTATAGCTAGGGTTGCCCCGTCCTAGATGCAGGACCAGGCACTTGCTCTTGTTAAACTTCATGTGGTTGGTGATCGCCCAGCTCTCCAATCTGTCCAGATCTCCCTGCAAGGCCTTTCCACCCTCATCCGAGTCCACAGCTCCTCCAAGTTTAGTGTTGCCAGCAAATTTGCTCAAAACACCTTCTAGTCCTACATCCAAATCATTTATAAAAACATTGAAGAGGACTGGCCCTAAAATGGAGCCCCGGGGGACCCCACTAGTGACCATCCGCCAGCCAGATGTGGCCCCATTTACCACAACCTTTTGAGCCCTGCCCGTCAGCCAATTGCTCACCCATCGTATGATGTTTTTGTTTAGCTGTATGCTGGACAATTTGTCCAGTAGGATCCTATGGGAAACCATGTCAAAAGCCTTGCTGAAGTCCAAAAAGATCACATCAGCTGGTTTCCCTTGATGGACTAGATGGGTGATCTTACCATAAAAGGAAATCATATTTGTTAGGCAGGACCTACCCCTCATGAACCCATGTTGGCTGGGACCAATGACTGCATTGTCCCCCAAGTGAGCTTCAATAACTTCAAGGATCATCTTCTCCATAATTTTACCAGGCACTGACGTGAGACTGACAGGCCTGTAATTGCTAGGGTCTTCTTCCTTACCCTTCTTGAAAATTGGCACAACATTTGCCAGCTTCCAGTCCAATGGGACCTCACCAGATTCCCAAGATCGTTGAAAAATAATTGAGAGAGGTCCCGTGATGACATCTGCCAGCTCTTTAAGCACCCTGGGATGAATCCCATCTGGACCCATGGACTTGTATGGATCCAGGTGGAGCAGCAAATCCCGCACACGTTCAGGGTCGGTTGGGAGTTTGTCATTCCCACTGTCACGGTCCTCCAGCTCAGGGCACCCTGGGTCCTGAAGCTCATCATCAGTGTTGAAGACAGAGGCGAAGAAGGCATTAAACATCTCTGCTTTGCCTATGTCATTGTCTGTGAGGAGACCCTCCCCATCTAGTAGCGGACCTATGTTTTCTTTGGTTCTCCTTTTTCTGTTCACATACCTAAAAAAACCTTTTTTATTGTCTCCCACAGACATGGCCAGCTTCAACTCTAGTTGGGCTTTGGCCACACGAATTTTCTCCCTACATACATGAACAGCATCCCTATATTCCTTCATCGTCGCCTGACCCTCCTTCCAGCAGCCCAGGCAACTCCTGAGCAAAAATCCTTACCCCTCTCTGAGAGGGGCGTAGCCCATCTGGTGCCAGCAGGCCCGGGGTCGCATAGACCTTCCTGTGATCGAAAAACCCAAAATTCTGCCAGTTGCACCAGTCCCAAAGCCATGTGTTAATGTGACGAGTCTGCTTGTCAGCTTCGATCCCTCCTATCGGAAGGACAGAGGCAAACAAAACTTGTGCCTCCGATCCTTTAATTAGTCGTCCCAAGGCCCTAAAGTCCCTTTTGATCACTCTCGGACTTCTCATTGCTACCTCGTCATTACTAGCCTGAAAGACCAGTAGCGGGTAGTAGTCGGTGGGCCGTACCAGGCACTTGACTTTCTTAGTGAAGTCTCTCACCCGAGCCCCAGGGAGGCAACAGACTTCCCTGTGGGTAGGGTCCGGTCAGACCCTACTGGGGTATAAGTAAAATATAAATAATATAAAATATAAAATGTAAAATATATTATAAAATATTTATATGAAATATATATAAAAATATAATATAAATATGAAATATAAATAAATATAAAACTATTGCACAATATGGATTCCTTTCAAGATTTATTTCATGATAAATTCTGTTGTACAGATTGTCTATCCTGAAGTGTGAAACTGCTTACTGTTTTACTAACTTAAGTTGTGAAGTTCTATTTCATAATCAAATGGAGAAGTAAAGGTAAAAACATGTATTTTTCCAACTTCACGCACTTTTATTTGATGATGTATTTCATTTTACCGTTCTGAGCTTTCTGAGGTCTGTGTGACTAATACTCTGATTTACAGGCATACATTTAAACATTCATAGTGTTTATAAAATAATAAATTAGGATGACTTCCTGGTAAGTGCCTTTTTACCATCTAATTCCTTTCACTGCTGTATTTATTTTCCTTGAGCCTAGTGTCAATATCAACACATGAAGACAGATGAAGTTCTGGCAGTCATCTTCAGTTCTGAAATGGACAGATGCTGACAACCAAGGCAGATGTTAACACTTCTTTAACATGGGGTATTTTTTCCATATGTTATTACATATCACTTTAGTTGTGTTAGTTTACATGAAAATAAAACAGAAATAATCCATCCCATAAAATAAATCTCCAGAACAGAATGTTAACAGACAAATATTTGGACATTAAAGAACCATCCCTGAAGGGAAAAGAATCTATTTGATCCATTAATAATGAGAACCTGCTCTTTGATCCTTTCTGTTCCTGTTACATCAAAGAAAACTATGACGGACAACATTTCATTGTGAAATGTGTCGGGTGTTGCCAAAACAACAAGCATGCAATTATAAATATAACCTTGCAAACAAAAATGTTAGGCAAGATCTTAAACAGATTCAGGATCAAAATTCCATAGGTCAGAACAAAAGTTCTCAATGCCTTCTGTCTCCCATACTTTAAATCACATAGATGAAATGCTCATGAAAGGTAAAAATATACCCACATATAAAATGTATATACATATACATATATGATATATCTTTCATATTCATACTAAAAATAATATTTAGCTTATTAGGAAAGAAAAATTCAGGATTGACCAAGCAGTATGATATTTTATGATTGTCCTGGTTTCAGTTAGGACAGAGTTAATTTTCCTCCTAGTAGCTGGTAGGGTGCTATGTTTTGGATTAGGATGAGAAGAGTGCTGATAACATGCTGATGTTTTAATTGCTGCAGAACAGTGCTTCCACCAAGCCAGGGACTTTTCACCTTCTCTCTCTGTCCTGCCAGCGAGCAGGCTAGGGGTGCAGCAGGAGCTGGGAGGGGACAGACCCGGGACAGCTGACCCAAACTGGCCAAAGGGGTATTCCATATCATCCGACGTCATGCTAAACAATATATAGGGGTGGCTAACCAGGGTGGGGGGCCGGCCGCTCTGGGATAGGCTGGGCATCGGTCAGCGGGTGGTGAGCAATTGCATTGTGCACCACTTGTTTCGTACACATTATTATTAGTAATACTATTATCATTACTATTATTATTATTATTGTTATTATTATATTCCTGTCTTAATAAACTGTCTTTATCTCATCTCACAGGCTTCACTTTCCCGTTTCTCTCCCCCATCCCACAACAATGATCTATAGGCAATTTGTCAATTCTGTGCCAGAATTGATCCAAACTTTTCACCAACACTTCCTGAGAAAAAATCAAATAAAATTCTGCTAGTGAAGACTTCACTTCCAACAGTACATTTTAATTTATTTGTCACAATGACCAGGCAAAGGCATCTGCCCCCTGGACTAGTAAAAAACGACTATTGATCTTGTAACCATGGGTCACTTGTACATTGTGCCAATATTCCTGGACTACAGGTCCAAGATTAGCAAGTAACAGAGAAGAAGCACAGTGAAGGACAGCAGAGCTTTAATTCGAGTGAGGAAGCATAAAAATAAGTTTCCACTGAATTACAGAAGAGGTCAGTGTGCTTCATACATGAAACGTACATGTTTATGAGTTGTCTTCTCTTTTCCAGAAAATGTTACTAAGATCTGTTGTGTCTATTTCATTAAAGCTGTTTTTAAAATGCCCAGTGGGTGTAAGTTCAGTGTAAAATAATTCCTCCAATGTGCCTGCTTTCATACTCCAACTGTCTGTCAGATTTCCCTTAGGACTGGTAGAAAAATGTCTGTGAAAACTTGGACATTCCTAAAAGCAAATGATTCACACACACACAGAGACACACACACACAGACACACGTGAATAATTAATAAGAAAATAAGAAATTAATAAGAAAATAAGTATTGTGAATAAAAACAATAAAGAATGAAAGCAAGTTGTGAACATATCTCATAAAGAAACTATAAGGGAGAAAAACACATTTCACAAGGGTCAGTTTATCTAAGTTATTAACTAACCCCCCAAATACTGTGAGATACTAAGAAACTGTAAATACAGTATTGAAAGTTTTACAGCTAGGGTTACATAAATAATATTTATCTATCTATAATTATCTCTTTTATATGTCTTTCAAGTAATGTCTGAATAATTTGAATCACTGCATTGTATGCAACTTGTTGTTACAAACAGCTGTATGTTATGGAAGGGTAAATTAAGGATACATAAGAACTCAAAGCTTAAGGTGTATTATGTATAAGAACACAATTCAGTTAGAATTTTCATTTGTTTATTTTTAGGAATTTATCACTATACCTTGAACAACAGTCCATATTTTTTACATTTAACGTTGTACATTACAGAAAGACAATGGCAGAAAGCAGAGGATTGCTGAAATATCTGTGACAGTAGATGCTATTAAAGAGACTTATGACTTCATTTTGCACTAATTGGAGTTTCCTAGACATGATATTTTCTTCCTTATAGAGATTAATTTCCTGTAGTGGGCTGGGAGCTTTTAGATGTCATTATATAAAAGTCAGAGATACCAAGCTATAGAAGGCTCCTAGAAGAACTTGGATAGGTTCCTCTTTCAAAAGAGAACAGTGGGTTTCGAAATATAATACAAAGGTGTAAAGAAGCATGCCTGTAATCTTATGGAGGTGACTCATTGAGGTTAAATATTTGTCCGCGTCTTAAGAAAAGATTCAGTGTTGAGGAAAATTCCAGGGTGAGATGTGGTGGATATGCAAGGAAATCTGTTCCATGATAGTCCCCTTGGCAACATAGACTACAACCTTAGGTATTAGTAACACCAGGGAAGCCTGGTGTGCTGATTCTAAGAGATAAAACACAGAGGGTGGAGCAGAGTGAACACACCATGGCCAGACTCTGTGTTATCACTGCAGGGATGGGGAATCGAACAGTATTGCAGAACTGAAATACCGCATGATCAGCCCTCACTCTAACTGATAACCAAATCATGTCCTTTGGGTGAACTCTGCTCATTATAATCCCATTATAATGCCAAAACACACCTCCATCCCAAAGGCTACCTACCTCCAAGGTGTGACTACACCTCACTGAGCATGCATTCTGAATTTCTCTGGACCTACACTGTTTAGGCCTGTCAGTTTGACCTCAGTGCCAGGAAAGCTCATGGAGCAGATTATCTTGAGGGTCATCACGCGGCACTTGCAGGGCAAGCAGGCGATCAGGCCCAGTCAACATGGGTTTATGAAAGGCAGGTCCTGCTTGACGAACCTGATCTCCTTCTATTACCAAGTGACGCGCTTGGTGGATGAGGGAAAGGCTGTGGATGTGGTTTACCTTGACCTCAGTAAGGCTTTTGACACAGTTCCCCACAACATTCTCCTCAAGAAACTGGCTGCTCGGGGCTTGGACTGGCGTATGCTTCGCTGGGTTAGAAACTGGCTGGATAGCCGGGCCCAGAGAGTTGTGGTGAATGGAGTCAAATCCAGTTGGAGGCCGGTCACTAGTGGTGTCCCCCAGGGCTCGGTACTGGGGCCGGCCCTCTTTAATATCTTTATCGATGATCTGGATGAGGGCGTCCAGTGCACCCTCAGTAAGTTTGCAGATGACACCAAGCTAAGTGCGTGTGTCGATCTGCTCGAGGGCAGGAAGGCTCTGCAGGAGGATCTGGATAGGCTGGAGCGATGGGCTGAGGTCAACTGTATGAAGTTCAACAAGGCCAAGTGCCGGGTCCTGCACCTGGGGCACAACAACCCCAAGCAGAGCTACAGGCTGGGAGATGAGTGGCTGGAAAGCTGCCTGGCCGAGAAGGACCTGGGAGTATTGGTTGATAGTCAGCTGAATATGAGCCAGCAGTGTGCCCAGGTGGCCAAGAAGGCCAACAGCATCCTGGCCTGTATAAGAAGCAGTGTGGCCAGCAGGTCTAGGGAAGTGATTGTGCCCCTGTACTCGGCTCTGGTGAGGCCGCACCTTGAGTACTGTGTTCAGTTTTGGGCCCCTCGCTACAGGAAGGACATGAACTTGCTCAAGCGAGTCCAGAGAAGGGCGACCAAGCTGGTGAGGGGTCTGGAGAACAAGTCTTACGAGGAGCGGCTGAGGGAGCTGGGCTTGCTCAGCCTCGAGAAGAGGAGGCTCAGGGGCGACCTTATCGCTCTCTACAGTTACCTTAAAGGAGGCTGTAGAGAGGTGGGGATTGGTCTGTTCTCCTACGTGCCTGGTGACAGGACAAGGGGGAATGGGCTAAAGTTGCGACAGGGGAGTTTTAGGTTGGATGTTAGGAAGTACTTCTTTACCGAAAGGGTTATTAAGCATTGGAACGGGCTGCCCAGGGAGGTGGTGGAGTCACCATCCCTGGAGGTCTTTAAAAGACGTTTAGATGTAGAGCTTAGCGATATGGTTTAGTGGAGTACTTAGTGTTAGGTCGAAGGTTGGACTCGATGATCTTGAGGTCTCTTCCAACCTAGAAATCTGTGATACTGTGATTCTGTGATACACATTTAAACGAAGACAAGAAAAATTTATACCAATCACAATGAAGACATGTATGACTAGAGTCACTCAAACTCCACCTAAAAGTAAGAAAATAGTATAAAATGGCCCAAGAGAAGGAAAATTTGAGGGAAGACTGTTGTAGACAAGTTGGAAGGACATTGCTGACTTCTGGGATCAGTTGATGGGCTGAATCTCTCCCCGTCCCCCCCACCCCCAACCAATGCTCATTGGGTGAGATTCTAACTCTCAGTTGTATCAAGTGCTTCCCTGGAAAATCTAACATTCTCTGTAAAGTTGTTTCATAAGTTAGCAAATGTGCAGTTGGTTGTGTTAGTCATATGCTTGGTATTTGCACATGCTATTCAGACAGTGTATTTATCACCAGCAATCCAAAAGAACTTGTACTCCTCGTGCTTCAATAAACTATACCAGTCATTTACTAGACTGAAAGTGTATTGCGCTATTTATGAATCCATGATCATGATTAATGTGACCGGACTTCTAGTGCCAATTGCACTATTTGTGCATCTGTGATCATGATAATTAAGTATACACTGAATGAGACCAGATTTATAGTGCCAAATTGGGCATCACTCAAAATCTAAGCCCAGCTGCCCCCAGCTCCTCTTATATCTGAGTACAAGCTGGAATACAAGGGGGTTTATGTCGTGCCAAACTTCCTTACCCTTTAAAGCAACTAATCTGCAATGACATGCTTTCAATTTCTTGACTTCAGCAGCTTTCCAGTAGTCAACTAAATTGGTTGCCTGTTCAGCACAGAACAATATGATAAGTTATATCATATAGCACAATTCTGTCATAAGGAAGCAGGTAGTGGTTGCATATTATATGGCACATTATGGATGTGTTCAGCAAGCTCTGGGAATTCATACTGGATGGATGCAGGAAGGGTACAGAAAGCAGCTCCAGGAATCTGTGAGACAAATGTTTGAAACTGAGATATCTGACAGCATGAAAGGCAACCCAGGAATGAATCCAGCCCTAGATTACTGGATATGATTCTTCTGCTGTCCCCACAACTATGGATTTTGTAACCACACTGTTATTCTCACATTTCAAAGTGCAGTATTTAAGAGATTTGGAGTTCCTCTGTTCTCAGTGTCTGCCTAATATCAGAACTTTGTGTCTAGGTATTAAGTAGGTAGGTTTTCAGGGAGTTGGTGAAGCATTCCTAATCTGTTCTCACAGGAGCTATGTACAGGAAAACTAAAATTTATTCTCTTACCCTTTTAGTTAGTTATTTTAGTTACTTGGAATGAACAACTGTGTGATATTTATTTATTTATTTTATACTGTTGCTCATATTTCACTTATCACACTGAGAATTATAAGATCCTAAATAAATAAATAAATAAATAAAGTAAAATGTGGTATTATTTATTAACAATGTTCATTCAGGGGAAATATATTAGAGATTAGCCTTGGCAATAGCTAACCAAATCATTTGTTATTCATATTGGGCAGTTAACTATTCTCCAAAATTGTGACTCAAGCCAAAATCTGTGGTTGACTGGAATTAAGGCCATTACTTGCCTCCCTGCAAGCAGTCTTCTTGCGCATATGTGAGCCACTGGTTTATGATTTAAGATACAGAAGTAACACTGACTGGTCAATGGCAGTGATGTATCACAACACAAACCCAAAACTTCAGAGTCTTCCTTTAGTTAATGTTATTATTCTAAACTGGTACCAATCAATATTGAACAAAATAGTTTCAAAAAGTGTGGTAACTATAATCATTAGCTGCACAGAGATACAATAATAGGCCTTTTAAAACTTCTCCTTTTTCAATCCAGTAAATTACCAGAGACCAGAAAGTTCTGTACACTTTCATGAGTGAAACAAATTACTTCTACACTGTAAACAAACAATTGCATTTCTTTTACCATTTCCTCTCTGGCCTAAGCCTTAATTTGTTAAATCTCTTATGTTTCCACATACTTTGTGACTGAACATACAGCTGCATTTCCTAAATCTTGTTTATCTTAGAATACATGTTCTGAATCAACAATTACACTATTAGCAAAATGTACTTAAGTTTAAAAGTAGGCTGTTTTCTCCCTTCTAGCATTTCCAGTAGAACAGAGAAGAAATATATATGTATACATATATATATACACACACACATATATATATATTAGCCATTAGGCTATATTCTAAGACATTCCTTAGTTAATGAGAAACAAATAAGTGTCCTAAAAATGGAAGAACAGGTCAAGAGTAGAATTTGGCTACACTTAGAATTTGATTAATTTAAACTGTAAAGCACTAAAATCATACAGACTTACCATTTTTACTCATCCTCCTGTTTTAGTAACTTTTCTGAAACTATGAAGTGTATAAAATTATTCATATGTATTATGGAAGACTGGGACCTTGGTATGTTGAATATTCTGGACCGTGACTAATTGAAAATCTAGTCCACAACAATTTTGTCATTTAATTTTTTAAAATTTAAAAAGCACTAATGAAAATTTAGATGCACTAATTAGATTTATTTATGTAATATATAAATCATCATCTCAAGGCCCCAGTTAAAGACGTGAGCTGTAATGGACTAAGTTCTATATAAACTAGTCAGAGCAATAGTACCTGTCCCAGCAATCTGTTCACTTCTACTTTCTTCTGCATTAGGTATGAAAACTTTCCAAAAGCTGAAATTATATTATTAATAATTATTAATAAAAAATCAGGAATCTTTAGACAATTTACAGCAATTTAATTTGAAAAACTCTTCCCTGAATAATACTAACAATAGTCATAGTTTTGCAACCTCTAACCTGTTAGACATCTCATAATGTTAAGAAGGAACAGTACACAAATGAACTTGGCAATTGGTTATGGTCCAGCTTTGACAAATACAAGGTCTGAAACCTTCATTCATGCAGAATCAGTCTCGACATACGGTGTCAGTCATTAGTTCACATTTTTCTCACTGCACAATCAGGATCTTATTAAAGTAATGCTTAGATGTAATTGATTCTCTTCTTTCCTCTTCTACCTTGCTTAACTTCACTAAAAATTGAGAAAAATTCTCATCTTGGTAAAAAGGTGATGGATCAACAGGAAGAGAAAAAATGAACCACATCTGCCTGAGCTTGAAAACCTGACCTGGGAAATACTGGCAAATACATTGTTGATGGGTGAGATGCATCTATCCTTATATGTGATGCTTAGATTTTCATATATTTCGGTTTCATGAGTTGAAGCTCAGCTGAGTTTTCCCAAGCCCATAGAAAAGGCAGACTTTTTATGGTCATTGGTTTGCAGCTAAGAGAAAGATGAAAGACAATTCATGAATAGTTGTGTCTTTTTATTTTTTATTTTTATTTTTTTGTATGCTGACTGCAAAAAACTTAGAAGCATAAGAAATGTATTTGCTTACAGTGGTAGACATCAGAACAGGGCTTTCTATGTCAGAGCTAAGTGACATGTAAAACACTGAGGTTGTGCCCACATTTATATTTATATATTGATATTTGTGTAACATTACATATGTATATAGATATAAATCTCCCAAGGGAGTGTTGGTTGTATTTTTTTGTTTGTTTGTTTGTTGCTTATTTTTTCTCTTGTTTGTTTTTCAGGAAAATTATGCATTCCCAACAATTTTGAAACCATGAATTCAGAAATATTTTTGAATAAGGTGAGAGAAAAGTAAAATACCTAATTAGACAGAGAAATAGCTATACTAGCTACACAACAAATTCTTACTATGTGTTGAAGAAAGGATAATGAAGGAAAATAATAATGGGAACTATACTCAGGGGTACTGAAGTAGTCTTTCTCCTTCAAATTAGAGGAATGATTTTATGCATTATGTTAAACCTGAGTTATTGCTCATGTTCTTGAAATACATTATTTTTGTTACATTTACCTCAGGTAAACTTTTGAAAAAGCAGGCTCAGTAACAAGTAGATGGAACTAGTCAATATATAAATTGTCAGCTAAAAATAATACAGGACTCTACACATTTTTCATACAGTGATGACTAGGATGTTTACCACATTAGTACAATATGCTATGAAGATACCTTCCACCATTCTCCACAGAAGAAAATGAGCAGTCTTACACAGCTGATATATAATTGGGAAAGCAAGCAAAGGATTTCTGCACAAAGATCTGGGATGTACACTACTAGACACTAGATGTACACCTGTGGAAACTCAGTAATAGAAGGTTGTCCCAGTTCCAGGTATTCATGTATGATATTTAATCCTTCTCCAATCATTTGTGAGTCCTACTTTTTTTTTTGTTTGTTTGTTTGTTTGTTTGTTTTACATTTCACCTCAGTCAGCTGGTGATCAAGTTTTGGTACCTAGATTCAACTAGATAGCATAGGGAGGGACTCAAAATGAGTACAAATATTAGTGAATGCTAGAAAAGGAAACAGCAGAGTTTTACTTTTGAGGATGGTTAGTAAGACCTCTGGATGAGGTCTTATTTTTGCAGGGAAAGTAAAAATACATTACAATCAACCACTGAGTTAAGTGACAGTATCACTTCAGCATCTTCACTGACTCAAAAGTCTTTCCTATATATCAGCAGACCCTAGGAATAGATTAATGTCAATGGGATTGGCCAAATACATAAATAACATTAATGGCTTTTAAAGGGTGTATAGGGTATTCTTATCTACATTTAAAACAAACTTTCATACAGAAAAGACTTACAGAACAATTTGAATTTCTTTTGCTAAATCACAAGTCCAGTTATCACTCTTACCACCATTTTCAAGGACAGATTAACTTCATTACTATGAAACTCCTGCAAAACAAACAGAAAAAGTAAGGAACGTAGAAAAAACTGTTTGTGTGTCAACAAAAACATGCAGTTACTTTTAGGTGTAACAAAATTTCAGGGAGCTATAAGTCCTTATTAAGTATTGATACAAGATATATGGGTTTCTTTGTCTCTGGTCAGATTACAAAGGTTATTCTCTTAAAGCGAAAAGAGAAATAAAAATATTTCAAGCTAGCTCTGTCTTTTATTAACAAATGCTATGCTCTTTCTGCCCATAGCATCTCAAAAATGACTATATTGCTCATAAGCAGTTATAGTCTGCTTATGACCTAAAAGTATAAACCTGTCAAAATTTAAATGATAAATACAAATTTGATTGGGCACAGCTGTATTTTTTTAAATCAGCTCAGATATTCTGATTTACAAATAAAAATGTGACCTTCTGTCTTTACAACAGATGTAACATAAGACAACTCCTGAAGAGGAGAAAACATGACTTTCTGATAATATATTTTGATAACAATTAAACTGAAAAAGAAATATGCTGCTGTTCTGTCTTTGCTACGAAGCCAAGTCACTTAATCTCCTTGGTTGAGATTCACTCTCACTGTGTAACAGATTTATTCACCCCCCGGAGACTGAACTCAAGGAAGTTAGTGATGCACAGACCTGAGTGAATTTACTCTCTTAGTTTCTAGTCTGAAAAATCTTAGACAATATTCTCTACCTGAAAAAAGTAAATGTATTTTAATAATATTCTTGATCCTTCACAGACTACAAATACAGTACTGTATTCATACCATTCACTCTGTGAGCTTTAGAGCAGTTCTTCTCCAAAACCATGTGAATAGCTTCCTTCAACTGATCCATTTATTTCAATGCAAATTGTAGCATGACATACCTCTTAACTAAAATTATTTTATCTTGAGCCTGAACATCTCTAAGCTCTAGCTATGCCTGCAGGAACACTTCTCAGAATATTTTTAAGTGCTATATTTTTCATTTGTGAATTCTTCGGCATTCTGAAGGCAACAAAATGCAATAGCTCTCATGCATACTTTTCAAGCTGAAGTGATACAATTCAGTGCATTTCTCTGTTCATGCTGAAGTATTGCTTGAACTATTGTGACTTGTGGAACTTTAAATATTCCTTGTCTTCTCTGAGAACAATTCAAGGCCATCAGATAATGTGGCAGCTATTCATTTTGCAACAAAGCACGTGGCTCAGTAGCAGAGATGGAAGGCTTTACACAAGAAACACTCCTAACATTCTTTAGAAGTACTAGTTACCCACTGCTGATATTTCCCTGAAATTAATGTGCTGTCCTTCTTTAATCATTATTCACTCCTTTCCTTTCAATTGAAATCAATTTGAGACGGTGTGTGGGGGGGGATAATAAAAAGAAAAGACAGTCTTCTTTTGGTAGGTCTTACTACATCACTGACAGACTTTTTCTCTAGCCTTTGTGTTACAAAATCTGCTATTTTCCAGCTGATATTAAGAAGAATTTTAATTAATTTTAATTATTTAATAAATAATTTTTCTCTCAATATACATGTATTTGTTTTATATTTCCTATTTTTTTATTAACAAGCTATTTTTTTTGATCTCATATTTCAGAGAATTTCCTCATCTACTCATTCAAGATCCCCCATATCCAATCTTTTTTATATTTTACTGAATTCATAGAGTCACAACAGAATTTAGGTTAGGAAAGAGCTGTTGACGTTATCTAGTCCTAACTTCTTCTTAAAGCAGGGATGATTTCAAAAACAAATTAAAATTCTGAGTATCTTGTCCAATCACTGTTTGAAAATGTCCAGAGAAGCTTGAACTCCCTGTTTCACTCTCTGAGAAGGTGGTTGCTATGCTTAACTGCTCTTACCTTAAAGAATTTTTTTCATCTGTCCAATCAGAATTTCTCTTCTTGCAAGTTGTATCAGTTGCCTTCTACCCTTTTGTTGTGAACCTTTGCAAAGAGCCTGACTGTATTTTCTATTAGGTAAATGAAAACTACAATTAGATTCCCCTTCTTTTCCCCACACTAGACAAACAAATTCTGTCAGTTTCTCCTTGTAATGTTTTGCCCTGAACAGAATCAAATAAATTTATGCAAATAATTTTGATCCTATAACAATAACACTGCCATGGATAGATGTATATATTTGAAAAATAGTTTCAAATCTGTCATCTATTTTGCACACGTGCAGCTCCACTTCACTGCCCCGTCCCCAAACAGTTTTAGTGAACCACTGCTCTGTAGAATGAATTTAAAATGACCATGAAACAAGAATGTATGACTGAACAGGTCATTGACCACAGAGCAAAAATATATTGGAATACATGGGGGCTACCAGAAAGACACCTGGAAAAAACTACTAAGACAGAGTGTCTTAAAAAATGATACACCTGAGAAACATGAGGGCACTAGCAAAGAACTGTATCTTGATGAAAGTTAAAGTCAGGAAGCCAAAAGTGGAAATCATAACAGAAATTGTATCTTAAACAGTGCAGAATAAAAAGAGGAACATCATTTGGGAAAAATTTTCAACCATTTTATTGGCATTGCTTAACTTGACCAAGTATGCAATACTTGGAAGCTTCCCACAGTTGATATCCTAGATGAAATTTTCTTCATATTGTGTTTATGAGATTGCAGCGCAAGCGGTGAGCTGTCTGGGCTCTGTTGCTTCAGGACAGGATAGACAGAGATGATTTTTACGGTTTCCTGCAATTCTACCTGTGTAATAGTTACCTCAAAGGAAATAAATTTCTTTTACTTTCATTCAATCTAGTAACACACTGTTAGAGCTTGTACCCATGCTAATTCATGGGTACTCAGAGCTGGATAATGTCATCATGAGACCTCTCTCATGTCATCATGAGACCTCTCTCAATTATTTTTCAATGGTCTTGGGAATCTGGAGAGGTCCCAGTCAACTAGCTGGCAAACATTCCAGTTTTCAAGAAGAGCAATAAAGAAGACCCTGATAATTACAGACCTGTCTGTCTCACTTTAGTGCCTACTAAAATTATGGAGAAAATTATTCTGGGAGTTATTGAAAAACACTTGAGGGACAATGAGATCACTGGTCACAGACAACATGGGTTCACAAGGGAAAGGTCCTGCTTAACAAACTTAATTTCCTTTTAAGACAAGGTCATCCACCTAGCTGACCAAGGAAAGCCAGTTGAGGCAATCTTGTTGGATTTCAGTAAAGCTATTGATATTGTTTACCACAGTATCCTTCTGGACAAAACGTCCAGCATACAGCTAGATAAAAACATAATACAATATGCAAACGATTGGCTGACAGGTCAGACGCAAAGGGTTATAGTAAATGGGGTTACATCAGGCTGGCAGCCAGTCACTAATGGGGTTTCACAGGGCTCCATTTTAGGGCCAGTTCTCTTCAACGTTTTCATTAATGACTTGGATGTAGGAATTGAAGGTGTTTTGAGTAAGTCTGCAGATGATATTAAACTGGGAGGAGGTGTTGACTCCATCAAGGGTAGAGAAACCTTGCAGAGATCTTGACTGATTAGAGAGCTGGGCAGTCACCAACCCTATGAAGTTTAACAAGAATAAGTGCCAGATTCTGTACCTGGTACCGTGGCAACCCTGGCTATACTCACAGACTGGGGGATGAGAGGCCAGAGAGCAGCCCTGCAGAAAGGGATCTAGAGGTTTTGGTCAATGGCATGTTGAATAGGAGTCAAGAGTGTTCCCTGGCAGCCAGGAGGACCAACCATATCCCAGGGTACATCAAACATGGCACTGCTAGCCAGTCAAGAGAAGTGATTGCCTCACTCTAATCTGCACTGGTTCTGCCTCATCTGGAGTACTGTGAGCAGTTTTGGACACCACAGTATAAGAAGGACATAAACCTATTACAGAGTGTCCAAAGGAGGGCTATGAAGATGGTGAAGGGTCTAGAGGGCAAGATGTATGAGGATCAGCTGAGGTCACTTGGTTTGTTCAGCCTAGAGAAGAGGAGACTGTGGGGAGACCTCATGGTGGCCTGCAGCTTCCTCGTGAGGGGGAGAAAAGTGGCAGGTGTTGATCTCTTCTCTCTAGTTACTAGTAATAGGTCCCAAAGGAATATCATGAAGCTGTATCAGGGGAGGTTCAGGTGGGACATTACGAAATGGTTCTTCACTGCAAAGGTGGTCAGGCACTGGAACAGGCTCCCTAGAGAAGTAGTGACAGCGCCAAGACTGTTAGAGTTCAAGACGTATTTGGACAATACTCTTAAACATATGGTCTGATTTTTGGGTGGTCCTGTGTGAAGTCAGGAGTTGAATGTGACGATCCTAGTAGGTCTCTTCCAACTGAGGTTATTCTATGATTCTATGATTCTGTGATTCTATGACATTGCCTTGATCAAGTGATGAGTGACTAAGTACGGCAAGCTGTAGTCAATTACCATGCAAAGGAGACCTGAGTGTGAGGAACCTCGGGAAGGCCAAAGCAATGGAGAGCAATACCTGAAATTTCTGGGAAGTTATAGAATGACTGGTCATGGACTGATTTGATTGGTGTTGTATCAAAACGTAGCTATTAAACCTTCAGTAGTGGAGAAGGGGGGGAACATTGTTATGCAGCTTCCTGATACCACCTGGAGAGAGAGGAGAGTGGGGAAGAGTTATTTGCACCAGCATAAGGCTGGTGGGAGCAAGAATTGCCTTTGTCTCAGGTTGACTGAATGAACATAGGGACAGGTCTCAGGGAACTGTAGGAGAATATAAGACCCCTTAGAAGAGTATAAGGAGATGACATTAGAATAAATATTCAGCCCTATGATCTCCTTCTACGTCATAGGCTCCAGTGGGAGCTCTGTTATGCATGATGTTACATGCTATCTGTCCACAAATTTGAAGGCACAGGAAACAATAGATTCAGAAATAAGAATGTTATCAATGGCATTTCTCTCCAGAAAAATGCATTGTGTTCAAATATATTAAAACCTAGTAAACCAACCAATCCCTTTTTGTATGAGCTCATGCCTTAAAGAGGTACCATAAAGAGTTGCCCATGTGAAAAAGCACAAGAGAAAAAACAAACAAACAAACAAACAAACACCTATCAACATAAATATTTAGGCAGTAATTCTGCATTTTTTCCATTTAGTGCAAAATAATCATGAGTCACTGCTAATAGATGATGAACTGTTCATTAAACAGATGAAGATAATCATATGTCCATTCTGTAAGAGGAAAAAAATGCTTTTATTTAGATTTGCTACATAGTTAAATTTGTAAGTCTACTACAGAAGTGCTCTGAAAAAAAATACAAAACTATTTTTAAAACACAAATTTTATAAAATGTTCATGTTAATAATTTAACTGTATAAAACACTAACAGGTTTTCTGCATTTCAAAGAACTGTAAATCGAGTTCAGATGGCAAAATATATATACATTATATATTCAGACCCACAGCATGTATATGTAGTTCTGTCTACAGTTGTTGTTGTTGTTGTTGTTGTTTTTAATATGGAATTTTGGGGCCTTAATTAAAATAATTTATTTTAGTTATGAAGCACAGACTGAGTTAATTGTTCAAAACACATGCAGATGTAAGTAATGTAATGTTTTGTCTATGAAGCTATTACTGAATGATTAAGATCTGCAGGCTGTCAGGTATTCTGCTTGACATGCTTGACTTTAGATGACTTAAAGCACATAGTGCAAATTCTGGTATCTCATTGAGTTCCTACTAAAGTCGGTGGCAGTCATGGATTTCATTCACACTTGGCTTCAGGAATTCTGGTAGAATCTATTTACTTCTCTTCATTAGACTCCTGGATATATTCTGTAACCAAAGCATTTAACTGCCTCTGGCACAGGAAAGTGCTGGTCTCTGCTCCTTGGTAACCAATGACAAGACACCCAGGCATAGCACAAAGCCATGGTACGGGAGGCTCAAACTGGACATTAGGAAAAATTCTTTACTACCAGGGTAGTAAAACTACCCAGGGTAGTCTACATTGTAGACTACAAGCTCCATAGGTATGGAAAAGAGTATTGTGCATAGCTTTTCATACAGAGCTATAATCAAGACATATAACCTAGTCTACTAGTCATTTATGGTAGAGATTTTTTTAGTTTAATTCTGTGGATGCTGTTGAAGTTGGAAAACTGTGATGCTAAAGAAATAATACAGCAGGAAGATGTGCAAAATAAAATTATCTTTCCTACACAAAGTCCGCTCATGACACTGGTGGTTTTTTATACAGCTGAACTCCACCACAACCACTCTCTCACTCCCCCTTCCCAAAGGGAAAAGGGAAGAAAATACAATGGAAGGGGATTAAGGGTTGAGATAAGGACAGGGAGATCAGCCACTAATTATTGTCATTGGCAAAACAGACTCACCATAGGGAGAGTAATATAATTTATTGCCTATCGCTAGCAGACTAAAATTGTGGAAAATTAAAAGCAAACTAAAAACACCTTCCCCCACCCCCACTCCTATCCACCCTCTTCTACGTCCTCTCCCCCAAGTGGCATAACGGGAACAGGGAATGACAGCTGTGGTCAGTCGCTAATGCTTCATCTCTGCTGCTCCTTCACAGTCACTCTCTCCCTTGCTCTAACATGCGGTCCCTCCCACGGGATGCCGTCCTTCCCAAATTGATTCTGTGTGGGCTCTCCACAAACAGCAGCTCCCCAAGAACTGCTCCAACATGGGTCCATACCATGGGGTCCATCCCTCAGGAGCAAACCATTCCAACATGAGTCCCCCATGGGCAGCAGCTTCCCCAAATCACCTGCTCCTCTGTAAGCCCCTCCCCACAGCTCCTGCAGGGGCTATATACAAGCCACAGCCTCCTTCACGCCAGACCCACCTGCCTCAATGTGGTCTCCTCCACGGGCTGCAGTGTGGAGATCCTCTCCGCTGTGGTGCTCCATGGATTGCAGGGGCACAACCTGCTGTACTATGGGCTTCCCTACAGGCCACAGGGGAACCCCTGGCCAAGCATCTGGGGAACCCCGTCCTCTCCTTCCTCAGCAGTCAGCGGGTCCCTCCTGGAGCCAGCTGGTCCCTCCTGGAGCCAGCTGGAATTCCCATCTCACATGGGGTAGCTTCCAGACTCCCCCCACATAGGCCATTCCTGCAGCCCCACCACCACTAAGCCACATAAATCCATGACAGACACCCCTTCGTGAAAAGTGGTGTTATCCACAGAATCACAGAATCGTCTAGGTTGGAAGAGACCTCCAAGATCACCCAGTCCAGCGTCTGACCTAACACTAACAAGTCCTCCGCTAAACCATATCACTAAGTTCAACATCTAAACGTCTCTTAAAGACCTCCAGGGATGGTGATTCAACCACTTCCCTGGGCAGCCCATTCCAATGCCTAACAACCCTTTCAGTAAAGAAGTTCCTTCTAATATCCAACCTAAACCTCTCCTGGCGCAACTTTAACCCACTCCCCCTCGTCCTGTCACCAGGCACTTGGGAGAATAGGTCAACCCCCACCTTGCTACAGCCTCCTTTAAGGTAACTGTAGAGAGCGATAAGGTCTCCCCTGAGCCTCCTCTTCTCCAGGCTGAACAATCCCAGCTCCCTCAGCTGCTCCTCGTAAGACTTGTTCTCCAGACCCCTCACCAGCTTCATTGCCCTTCTCTGGACTTGCTTGAGCACCTCCATGTCCTTCTTGTAGCGAGGGGCCCAAAACTGAACACAGTACTCGAGGTGCGGCCTCACCAGAGCCGAGTACAGGGGGACAATCACTTCCCTAGCCCTGCTGGCCACACTGCTTCTTATACAAGCCAGGATGCTGTTGGCCTTCTTGGCCACCTGGGCACACTGCTGGCTCTTATTCAGCCGGCTATCAACCAGTACTCCCAGGTCCTTCTCTGCCAGGCAGCTTTCCAACCCTGACTGATTAATTTTAAGTACTTCCTGCTAAATATTAATTTACTTTCCTAATAAGATTTTTTAGATGTAAAACTTTGTTAGAATATTTATTGTTTATATGTTGCTAGCTGCAAAGCTGAGTAACCTAAAGAACAATAGAACAGGAGATAAAATACTGGCTTACTGGAAAAATAAATAAGAAAGAACAAACAATCCACCAAACTTACAAGACAGATATTAAGAAAACCTTACCACAGTGGCTCTAAAGAATGAATGAGTGACAGAACAGAACTATGTAATCTGCTATAACATAAATGCCAAATAAATTAATTTCAGAAATGTAGTTACAACTGTAATTTCTAGTCCAACTTGAGCTGCAGCAAATGTATAGATGTTTCTGGTTTGTCTTTTCGCTAAAAGGGCCAGCACAATGATATTTTTTATCTGTAAAGCTCAGTTCTTGGATCCAAAGAAACACCTATATCCATCCTTTTATATTTTCATATAAGGTTCCTGAATAACAATCATTCAGAAGTGTTGTCACAATCTGCTTTATTTTGATAAAGAAGAAAACATGCCATATGCAAAGATACCATGCTGAAATGTGTTAGTTTTCCTCAACAATAACATGTTTGTTAAAGAACAGTTTTATGTTCAAATCCTTTATATTTTAAAATGAGTTTGAGAATCTAGGATTAGAATTCAAAAAAAGTGAGTCTCTACCAAAAGACGTCTTTATCAAAAGAAGTTGAGTCACCATCCCTGGAAGTCTTCAAGAAATGTGTAGATTTAGAACTTGGTACCATGGTTTAGTACTGGACTTTAGCACTAGGTTAAAGGTTGGACTAGATGATCTTAGGGATCTTTTCCAATCTGAAAATGATTCCAACCTGAATGATTCTATGATTTTATCTGATTTATTTACATGAGAGCCAAATTTTCCACTGGACTTGACGTTCAGTTCCACAGATGTTGTATATAAAAGGGTAGTGGTCTTTTTTCCTTTTTTTTTTTTTTTTTTTTTTTTCCCTAAGTGACGCTTCCTCTTACCAACCTAGAGCAATTCTCTTTGGAAAATTTCTTTTGAAGAAAAAGAGTCTAAAAAAAATCAAACTGTTGGTTAGTAACTACTCTGTTAGAGGATGACTAGCTCATTTAGTGGTTTCTGTATGTGTCTGAAGCCTGCTGAGTCATGTATCAAAACAGAGTGCAGCAACTGCCCCTGATGTAGGATATCTGTGCAGGTTCTTCCCAATAGAAAATTTGTTTAGTGATTCAAAGAGGTATTGTACACATTTTTTCCTAGTTTGAGTCCAGAAGTGTAAGTAAATACTTTTACAATGAAAGTATTAGATTCTTTACATATATACATACATACATATATATATTATATATATATATATATAAAATTTATTTCTTTCCCCAGGGCAATATTATGCATGGGAATAAACAGAATTTTGCATAGTCTATATACCTCCAAAGGCAACTGCAGACAAATATAAGTGTTAAAAACATGCTACATACATTTCCTATACCCCTGGTTCAGTCTTTCCTTAGCTGTCCAAATGACCCTATTTATATTTCAGAATACTTTTCCTTGCTTTATCCAGCTCCTAGAAGTACCAACAAATTTTCCACCTGAATTCATGAAAGTGTCTAAGAAACAAGTGTCATTTTATTACTTTCTAATCCACTGATTAAATGAGTTAAGGATCAACCATACCATGTGAAACTTGTGCAGATATCTTTATTGGTAAGACATATTCCATTATAAAATAGTTATAAATAGTTATAAAATAGTTTCCTTTGAAAGAAAATAGCTAGTTTTGGACACTGGATACTGGAGACTTGTTTAACTCCTTCAGGTTTTGTGCTAGTTTTAATCCAAAAGGAAAGCAAACAGACAACAGAAAATGGTTGAGGTTGTGTACTCAAAATGAAGCTGACACCTTCCTTAAGATACACACAGAGAGTTCAGAGCCTTGCACCAAGCTTAGGAATCGAAGAGACTGATTTTCAAAACTGTCATCCTTCCTAACAGTTCTTCAGTTTTACTGACATCTGTGACCTTGGACAGATTCTTAATTAAGCATTAATTAGATATGCTCTGAGCAGGGTAAAATGACACTGTATTAAAACCACAGGAAACAGCCTCTCTCTGCTAAAACTCCAAAGCCAGCTGTTCACTTTCTTGTGACCCTAATATATGTAAGACCTTCAGTACTATGCTTCTTTCTGCAAATGGGGTGCAAGAGGATGGGACAACACCCTCTTGAGAGACTGTCCTTTAGGAACATTGAATCTACCTTTACGACGTTGTCTTACTGTGTTTCTCTCAACATTTGTTTCACTGTGTCACACACCATGCATAGAAAGCCTCTGTGTGTTTTCTTTTTGATTTTACATGGCTACAGCAACTACAAAATAATGCAAGAATAATGCAGGTAATTGATATTTTGGGACGTTGGAGAAGTGCTCAGTTTATATGATCAAAATAATCTCCAGTTACTGCATTATATAAATCTAAATGAATGACAAAATATGTATAAAATATACAGTATGCAATGTATAATACACAATATACAATACGTAATATAATGTATATAATGTGATTGAAACATATTTTAAATTAAGAAAATAATTTTTTTTCCAGACAGTTCTGTCTTTCTCCATTTCCAAGTACCAAGTACATTTCCAAGTACCACTCATTCTTATTGTAACAACTGAGCTAATTGTCTTGTGCAGTCCACAGAAAAAATAAAAATATTTTTGCATTTGTTGTTGACAGCATGCTTTCACAAGTTTCATTCTCATTTATTTATGACACAGACAGGATATAGTCTGTCCAGAGAAGGCAAAAGGGAAGTGATCACAGCACCATGGACAAATAAAACTGAATAATAATAATGATAATAATGATAATAATGATAATGATAATAATGATAATGATAATAATAATAACAACAACAATAATAATAATAATAATAATAATAATAATAATAAATAGCAGACAAAACCCACGGGGTTCTTAGTTAGTTTGGACTGCATGTGTACAAATATAGCTAACTCTTTCATGGTGTTAGCTAGCCAAGATAAGAACAAAGTGCTAAGTCCACAGAAAAACTAGGATTAGAAGAAAATATAACTTCCAACCCACCTCAAGAGGTTTTCAGTAATGAAAAGCCTAAGGGCATCTGAAGTGTGCTGAATGTAGCTACACATTCAGTGACTTGACTTTTTATAGAAACAAAGATTGAACTATACCTTTGTACAATTTAATTTATTTTCACAGTTGTAATTTTAAAAACTTAAAATAGAATTTAATTGAAATTATAGGAATTGTTGTAATTCCACTGGTAATGGAATAAGAACTATTTTGTAAGATAAAAGTATGATATATTTTATCATAAATTCTTTTAAAATTTAAATATTTCTTATATGCAGTCTCCATTGATTTTGTCTTTAAATGACTTTCTACAAGTCTTTCCTAAGAACTTAGATAATGTGCTAGAGTGTCAGTCTAATGTAGCATTTTAAAAGAAAAGTACTCTTTTAATAGTAATCAATATGGTATGATCCATGTTAGAAAGCCCCTTTGTAGGCAGCTAAAGTGTAATTTAGCCTTGTAATGTGTTTCCTCTTTGACCAGTAAACTGGCTGGTTTATACCTTAAAGAACAGTTTCACATTTCTTTAAAAAAAAAAGACCAAAAAAAAAAAAGTATTAAATATTGTTTTACTCTCTCTCTAAGGAAAAAAAAAATAGAGTTTAATTATCTTTAAAACCTTCATACTTCTTTGCCTCAGTGGTGCCTTCTGGCAATAGAAACTACTGATTAATTACTCATTTAGAAAAAGACGCACTTCTTTTATCTATTTCTGAGCAGGACAGTTCTCAAATAAATTGCACTGCAGGAATCAAGATCCGAGTCTCCTTCCTCTTCTAACTTCTTCATATTGTGCGTTGCATTTTCAATGAACACAAAAGATGTAATGTAGTGGGAAAGCAATCCGCAATCCAACAGTGACAAAAGCATAAATTACTCCCTCTGTCAGAAATGGGAAACAAAGATAAAAGAAGTCAGGAATGGGGAGGTGGGGGTGGATTCAAATAAAGCAACAGAATTTATTATCATCTCTAACTGTCGAAATGCAGCAGGGAATCATTTGGGAATTTTACATTACTCACCTTACTAACAATTCCCTTTGATACCAACCCCATTTTCTCATATATTTCCTGTGGCCTAACACTATTATCTTTGCCTTGTGGGAAAGTAATACCACTGACCTAATTTTATTCCTTCATTAAAAGTGAAGGATACCCTGATACCTACCCTATCAAACTTCCTTTAAAAATAAAAGAGCACTGACAGACAGTAGCCTTGTGTAATGGAATCAGTGTAGCTCCTGAGTTACAGACACTGCAGAAAACTAATCTCTAATTTACCTTCTAGGTCTCTCCACATTGTAATAAATAAATAAATGAATAAATAAATACAAATAAAAGAAATATAAAGTTATACTTGTACAGTAATCTTTGCAGTTAATTTTCTTATTGGACAGTAGTGTAGGAAGACCAGAATATATAAGGCAATGGAAATTCCGTTTAAATGGTCCAGAAATAAAAGTGAGTTAATAAGCCAGTAAAAGCTGCAAAGTGTCGTGCAAATACAGGAATAACTGGGATACCACAAAGGGTGAGGAGAGAAAGAATATAGAGATTTGAAGTAGTCTGGAACAATCTGTCAGCTCATTAAAGCATATCAGTTTATATTACTTTTTTTCTCTATTTTCCCAAGCCTAGAAACATTTAATTAACACCTCATGTAAATGGCATTGTTTGAAGTCATAGCACCAAAATAAATAAATAAATAAATAAATAATGAATAAATCAATGCCAAAGCTGTTAGTGACATTGTGAGAGGCAGGGTTTCACTACTGAGTCCTACCATTGTCCTGAATTAGACTATTATTTTCCTATTATTATTAATTTAATTTCCTGACCAAGACTTGAAAGAATATTCCTTAGTATTCATTATTCATGAAAGAAATCTAGAAGGGCAGACTGTAAGGATATGTGGAAAGTGACAGCATCTGCTTCACTATAGGAATCTGATCAAGGATCTGCTCAGTGCAAAGGAAAGTACATGGGGAAGTGAAAACAAGAGAATGTAGTGATACAAATCTGACCTATGTGGGACAGCAGAGCCATGCCAAGTGCCAAGGACAAAAAGCCTCCCATCCCTCACTGATGGCCATTAGGAAGCCCCAGGCTTCTAGAGAAAACTAGCCTGGACTTTGTAAATCATAAGGGGGAAACAAGATCATGGGGATTTGGGATGTTCAAGAGGAGTGCCGGTAGGACCATGCAAAATGCAGGAGGGAATATTCAGGTGACGAGGCTGGGAAGAGTAGTGGGGGAAGCGGGCAGACCAGGGATACAGAGCCTGGTTGTGTGCAGCCATGGCAAGTTGTGACTTGCCGTCAGATGGCAAGCTTATCTGACTGAACTCTGAGCCTCGTCTGAACAGCCCGTAGTATTTCCTGTTAAATCCCATCACAGCTCTTCCTGCGCCATCACTATCACAGCTCTCCTTGCATTATCTCTCTCAGTTCCAAGCATGGGGGTGCTGCAGGGACAGGGGCCCAGCTTCTGGGGGACTCAATGGGTTTGTGGCCAGAGGCTGTAGTCAAACAAGGATGAGGAGCCAAGGATGGTGGTGGAAGTAGCTGGAAATGGTGGGATATCAGGGACACCAACCGGAGTGGGTGTGGGTCTCAGCCACAGCCCCTGGGGTGGGAAGAATATTTACCCCAAAACCACCTATGTGGTGAGTGCAGGGCTATGTACCAGCAGCTGGAACAGGGCCTCATTCACAGTCTATGTGCCTGTTTCTTGCTTCTGGGGGAAAATATCTGGATCTTTCCAAACCTCATAGTGGACAAGGGCAACAGCCAGGAAGCAGGATCATGCAAGTCTTTGGGGTTACCTGTCAACGTGTTCAGATAATATAACTCATCAGGGTCCTTCTTTAGGAAGTCAAGTGAAGGTGAAGGTGTACCCCCATATTTCTAATTTCAGATTTTTATATATTCATACTTTAACTGCATTGTTATGAAAAAAAGTTGTAAAAAAAAATAAAATAATCACATGGTATGTTTTTATATATCTTGAATAAATGTCCCCATTTCAGGTCTGTTTTGTAAAACTGATGACAAAATCACTGTGTTGTGTCTTTTCCAAAACAGGACAGGCTTTTAAGCATACATAGTGGAAAGGTAAGTGAGTCATCTGAAAGATATGACCATAAAAATGTAGAGCCTACACATGCAGACTATGGTACAAGATGTGCCTGTTACTATTCCCTCTAGGTGATACTTTGAAAGTCTAGCTTTTCACTGTCATGGTCTTGGTGAGACTGAATAAGAGAAAACAAAACAAAGCAAAAACCCAAGTACCTTACATTAAGAATACATCAATCAAGAAAAATGACAGGTTTGACATTTAAAATATGAGTGATGTGACAGTTACAACAAGATACATCTTACAGCTACATCAGTGGATTTACACATTTGTGAGAAGTCTGAATCATGTCTTCTTGAGCAGGTGGTGTTTACAATGTGAAACCCTTCCAAAACTATCATTCAGACAAAAAAGATATACTTTCATAGCTGAGAGGTTTTATATCAAGTTCTGCTTCAAAGCAGGCAAAGGTCTGATAAAGCATCATGCAACAGGTCATATCAAGGTAAACATTCCTCCAGATATTTGCAATACTAAACTGTGAATACTGTATTTTATTAGCAGACAAATTAATTTTTTGTTTGCTTGTTTTGTGTTGTTACTGAGTTTTATGTCAGAAATATACTTTTAATTTAACTAAACAGGAAACAAGATAATACTGTTTAAGGATTTTTTTTTTTTTAATTTTTAATTTTTTCCACTAAGGATATATGTATTCTATGTTCTTATAAAATTTAACCAAATAGAAATGAGCATTTTCTCATGATCACAGAGAAAAGTGTAAGGATGTAAGGCCAACAAGTAAAGAAGTCTAATTCCAGTAGTGCATATAAGAACAAAGCTTAGACATAATTTAAAAATTCAGATACCAAATTTCACATAAACGTGTTCAGCCATGAGCTAAGCCCAAAAGAACCTAACCTGGGCTACCTAGTTGTCATACCAACAAGTAATATACTTCAGTATGTTAAGGTAATTCATCAGCTTGGTATGTAACTGTTTTTCGAAATAAACACGTGGACCTTACAAACATATGTTAACTGAAATGGTATATATTCTTGCTTTCTCTTATGTGATCTCTCCGTATAAAAATGAGTGAAGTAAAGAATTTGAAGAGTGGAAGCAGAAGAGGCTTAGAATTTATATAAATTAAAATTTATTAAAAACTATTCAAAACTACAGAGAAGTGGAAGAAAGGAGTGAAAAGCAAGCTAAACAAATATCCATGACTGAAGATGATATTACAATTTAGAACTGAACCTATAAATAATGGGGAAATATTGTATAAGGAACATAAATTCAGTATTTTAGAAAGATACAGGAAAAATCTAAAAAGTATAATGCGTGTCAAAATACTTGAATATGCACAAGACAGGATTGTCAATGTGAATGCAAGAATAATAAAAAAAGTTATATTGAAGTTACTATATTACAATGGAATCAAAACAGAGGGTGTAGTCCAGTCATGAGATATCTTTTCTGAAAGATGTTACACATGAAATAACAGTTCATTAGCAATTAATTTTATTAATTCTGTCAAGCTGAAGATGGCACCATGACAGGAGGTTATATCTGGAGAATACTAAAAAATTAGACTTTTGAGAACTTACTTGGGTCTTGAAAAAAGGTGTGGGTAGAGAAGGGTGGATGCGTACAGAAAGGAGTCACATAAGTGCAGCTATGTTAGTCCAGCTGAAATATTCTGAAATACCTTGAAACTAACATAGAAAGAAAGAATGACAGAGACTGAGGGGGTGGGGATTATTGTCAAATTCTGTGTGGATTTCATAAGATTGTATGAGATTTGTGAAGTTTATTTATTTCTTACACAAAAACAAAATAATATTTTTAAACTTTAAATGTGTCTTTTAATGGAAAAATGTAAGTGAAGGTTATGAATATGGGGAGCGGCTCAGGAATATAAAAAAAATCATCTCATCTAAAAAGAGAAACTGGAAATGGTTGTGATTTGTGTTGAAGCAATATGATGCTGGAAGAAAATACCTACTGAAAGTTTTCAAGTATCTATTTTGGGATACATCTTGCTTAATATTTCATGGCACTGACTTAAGATTAACAGTGAGAAGTTAAGTTGCTTGATAACAAGCAACTAATAACAGGTTTGGGAAATATTATCAAAACAGAGGTGACAAGTGTTATGCAGAAATGCCACAATGAACTTAAAGAGTGAAAACTTATGCTGTGATTTATATATACTGCTGTACTATGTGAAAGCATTCTGTTGTGGACTGATATCAGAATTACTTGGAGACTGTTACATTGAGTTATTTTTTTTATTTTTATTTTTTAAGTCCAAAATCTCTCAATATGACCTACAGAGAAAGAGGAAAAATTGTCACATATAAACACATAATAATAATAATAAAAAAAAGTTTTTTGTTTTTTTTTTTCCATACCTGAAGCATCTATTGACTGGCATAAATAGATGGTCATTCTAGAGCATCTACCTGTTCTCTAAAGAGCATAGTTTCATGTACCCGATGCATACATACCTGCCAACATCAAATGCTTATATTTACTTCATTTACTTCTATGTCTAAAACTTTGAAATACAGTCAGCTGAAGCTGGGTTATGTTCCAGTGCTACTGTGAATGCTGTACTTTTCACCAAAATTCTAGGGCATGCAAAGTGGAGGTAAAAAAAAAAAAAAAAAAAAGGAGCAGAAGTGTGTTCCTGTGAATATTATGTTTCATGGACAGTGGCTTATACAGTACACCTTCCTGGCTCTCAACATTGCAGTGAAGGGGCTGTGTTCTTGTTGCAGATTAGAAGTCTCCTAAAACAGCTCAGCCTGTAAGCACTGTTTATTTACCAAGTATATTTGTTTACTCTGCAGTCCTTTCTCCCCCTCTCAGATTATCTTGTGAATATAAAGATATAGAGGGTAATTAAGAAAAATATATAAATCAATTTCATAGCAGACAAACATCACTTCTAGTGGTTTTGCTAGCACTTTTCTATGCAATAGTATACGGTTTATGAGGTCTATCAGTAAGACATTCATATTGATCATACCAGTCAACTGGAGGTTGCTTTGCACATTTGTCACATCAGAGGTGTGTTCTGCAGCTGATCTGCAAAATTACCTCTAGTTTCCAACATTAATAGACTGTAGGTATTATTCTACTTCTCTATTATAAACCCAGATTTTTATAAAGATCAAGAGCAGATATACTTATTTTTCTTAAAGATTGTTGTCTAATATAGGCTATGTAATGATATCTGTATTCTAAATCAAGTGTATAAGAGTGAAAATATTATTTTTTATACTTGTTAAGAAGCACTCATTTTTGTGTGAGCTGTTCTTAAAAAGAGACGGGAGACATTCCTGCCTTGTAAACTCATGTGGTCACATAACTTTAGAATAATGCTCCAATGCAATTTTCTAAAAGCTTATTTTAGTTTTACAAATATATATGAATTGTATATATATATAGAATTACTTCCGATAATAAAAATAAAATTAATAAAGCGTCCATCCAGAGCAATTTAATAAAAGGACACCACTGCTGGAGATGGAATACAGAGGTATGTAAAAATTTGTTCTGGCTCACTCTTATGATCTTATATACATAATAATGATATTTTCTGCTGAATTTAAAGATGCTATTTCAGAAAACTTTGCCTGTGCTTTAATCCAAGTATTGCATACCTTTGAACACAATACCAGTGCACCAGTAAGTACAGACCAGTATCTGAGTAACACCAATCTGTACGGTACTGCTGATATGCTAAAGGGAATGGATGCCCTCCAGAGGGAGGTTGGCAGGCTTGAAAAGTAGGCTCATGAACTTTATGAAGCTCAGCAAATGCAAGGTCCTGTACCTGGGTTGGGGCAATCCCCAGTATGAGTAGAGACTGGGTGATGAATGGATTGAGAGCAGGCCCACAGAGAAGGCCTTGGGAAAACCAATGAATAAAAAAAACTAGATATGAGCCAGCAATGGGTACTTGCAGCCCAAAAAGCTAAGTGTATCCTGGACTGCATAAAAACAGATTGAGGGAGGTTATTCACTCCCTCTACTCCATTTCATGAGACTCCATCTAGAGCACTTCATTAAGTTCTGGTGTCTCCAGTAGAAAAAGCCATGGACGGGTTAGAGTGGGTTCGGAGGAGGGCCACAAAAATGACCAGAGGACTGGAACACCTCTCCTATGAAGAAAGGCTCACAGTTGGGGTTGTTCAGCCTGGAGAAGAGAAGGCTTTGAGGACACCTTACTGCAGCCTTTCAATATGTAAAGGGGGCTTATAAGAGAGATCAAGCCTATACTGACAGGACAAGGGGTAACATTTTTAAAGTAAAAGAGGGTAGATTTAGATTGGATAAAAGGAAGAAATTTCTTATGATGAGGGTGGCGAAACACGGGAAGAGGTTATCCCTAACAATTTCTTATTGCCCTTGTGGCGGTTTTAATCACCTGGGCAACAGAGCTCCAACACAACTGCTCTCTCGCTCCTCAAAGGGAAAAGGGGGAGAAAATCAATGAAAAGAGTTTGGCTGGGCATTGCTCAGTGGGTGGTGAGAAATTGCACTGTGCATCACTTGCTTTGTATATTCTTGTATCACTATTACTATTATCAACCTTTCCTCTTCTGTCCTATTAAGCTGTCTTTATCTTAACCCATGACTTTTGTTAGTTTATTTATTTACCTTTTTTTTTTTCCAATTCTCTACCCCACACCACTGTTGGAGGGAGGAGTGAGTGAATGTCTGTATGGCTGCCTGCCAAGTTCAACCAAAACATGTATATAGGAAGGTAGAATATGAATGCAAGATGATTCTTTTGCTTCTCATTAGCTTGTTAACACAATAGGTAGTGAATACATATGTTGACATCTTAAAATATATTTTTTTTTTTTTTCTGGACTCTTAGATAGCAATCATCATTATTTTTAAGAATTATCTATAATTTCTTTGATATTGCAGTGGAATACCATGATGAACCTTGTATACCAATGTGAGAAACTCCCTAACAAATATTAATCTTTTAATCAGAACACTTAACTGTTCAAACATAGGGTCAAATATTACAAAATCATTAGTATTATTAACATAATAAATAGTCAAGGTTATGGAATCTGACACCCAGAATAGACTCAATTTAACGTCATGATCATTCATTTAAATGACTTTATTTACTTGAAATTTTTTGGATTAACAAAATACAAGATTGTTATGAAAAAAAAATGAAATTGGATCCCTGTTTTTAACTAGTTATATTGCTTAAACTAAAACAATTAGTTATGAGCAGAAAGAAAAGCAAACTAATTATTTTAAGTAATAGTTTAAAAAAATAATAAAACAAAGCAAAACCAAAACACTTGCAAAACAATATTAAGGTCTTTTCATTTTAAACTAATTTCAGTTAATGATGACTTAACAGGAGAGAACCCTAAGTGGGTGCTGGGTTCAGAGGATTTTGACCTAAGTTTTCCAATACATGACAGTGAATGCTAGACCAAAAACACCATGTTTGGGTTGTGTATGTAGAAGATCTAGGCCTTGGTGTTCTTTGGTTATCCTGAGAGGGGGTTCAGAAGGGCTGAAGTGCTCGGAGTTACCCTCTGAATTCTCTTTCAGGATAAATCACAGAATGCCTCAGGGAAGAGATTAAAATTTGTAGAAGGACCACTGAAAGACTCTGCAGATAACTTTGAACAATTTTTATGACTCTGCAAGCTCAGACCAATCTTAGTAAACTAGCTGTCCTTAAGACTTTCTTTTTTGAAGATTTACAATGGCAGTTAGAAAGGTAAGAAATATTAGAACATTATATTGCAGGATTTCTGAATCTGTAGCCAAAACGATATATATGTAATGGCTTCATCTAAAGCAGTCTTCTCTCTTGATATCAAACTTATTCAAAAAGATGACTCCAATTATATTTTTCTACCTTTGCCTAAGAATGTCAGGATCTAGAAAATGTGCTTCTCTTTTTTTTCATCCACCCAATGTGGATGAACTTTCTCATGCTTCTCAAAGCTGGATCATCCACAGTTGATGCTTTTTCACATAATTAAAATAAAAAAAAAATAAAATTTCACATTAATATGTTAAAAAGTACCACAACCTTTAACTATGCAACATTTTTAAGACTGTTCCAGTGTTCCTTTTATGTCATATTTGTCTACACATTGTTACAGACTTTAATGTCTTTCATATTAAAAATGAATAAGAACTGAGGAATATATTTAAATTATTGTAAAAATACCATATGCAGAACGGTGAAAAATTTGCAAGGAAATTAAAATATGCCTTTCTTTTTTTTTTAATTTGAAATGAGTCTATTGTATATGCTTTGATCTTCATAGACATTATGTGTTATCAACATAGCGAAAAATGAACTCAGAATTTCAAGCACTAAACAATTGTTTCATATTTATCAATAGTTTGTTTCATATTTTTTTTTTCCAGTAATTATAAACAGTTTGGAAACATTATCTTACTTGGATAATCCTCATTTTAGAAGGTCTTATGGTTGAGTACCATTGTGGTTTGAGAAACTTCACAGCCAAACCATATATTCATGGTGATCTGTTCAGAGGATATGATGAGTCCAAAAATGCCCTCAACTGTAGTTGCTTAACCCACTCTAGAGAACACATCAAAATGGTCATTATCCTTCACCTGCCATCCTTTGTTTAACAAATGCCAACAATCATACCAAGCCACTGAGAAATGAGGGTTAATTATTAAATGGGCAATTTTTTGTTTTGTAAAAAGACATTTGACAACTAAATTAACCTATTTTCCTAGTGAATCATCCTTAATCAAATACAGTAGTATTTTCTTTGCAGTAGTCTTTTTTTTTTTGTTTGTTTGTAAAAAAAAAAAAGTTGATTTTGGAGGAGGGAAGTTTATTTATTTATTAAAATAAAAATATTTATATATATAATTTTTCTAAAAATATCTTATTTATTTTTTATTCATTTTCAATAGGTAATGGAAACTATTTTTGAAGAAATTATGTTATATTGTTTTATCTGTAAAAAAAAATCAACAACATCAATAAAAACTTTTTCTAAAAGCCTTAACTGGAAAATTGTTCACTTGATCATCAGTTCCTAAGTTGCTACATTGGTTTTACATTTGGAATATAGTCATGCAAGAGCAGAATATGTTCTTTAAATAAAACAAACCTCACCAGTAGTCTATAGAATTTACCACTAAATACTACAGCATGACTATATACAACCATGCATTAGTTATTCTCACAATAACTGTATAAAATAATTGCTCAAATCCTAGCCAAGCTGCTTTCCAGCTGGATGGTCCCCAGCATGTATTAATGCACAGGCTTGTTCCTTCCCAGGTACAGGACTTTGTACTTTTCCTTGTTGAACTTCATGAGGTTCCTGTTACCAGTCTTTGATATCCCTGGCCAGATTCAATTCCATTTTCACTTTAGCTTTCCTAAGCTCATCCCTGAATGCTCAGACAAGGTCTCTGTATTCCACTCAGATCACCACCGTTGCTTCCACTCTCTACACTTCTTTTTGGTGTGTGTGTGTGTATGTGTGTGTGTTTGAGTTTGGACAGAAACACTGTTATTCCATGGAGGCATCTCACTATTTTTGCCTGACTTCCTCTTTGTTGGGATGCACCACTCCTGAGCTTGGAGGTGGTGATCCTTGAATATTAACCAGCTTTCCTGGGCCCATTTTCCCTCCAGGCAATTATCCCATGGGACTTTTCCAAGAAGATCCTTGAAGATGTAAAAATCCACTTTCCTGAAGTTCAGGGTGGTGAGTTAGTTTTCACCCTTCTCCCTGCCCTCTGGATCCTGAACTCCATCAACACCTGGTCACTACAGCCAAGGCTGCCTTGTTTAGATTCCTAAACCAGACTTTTGTTGTTGATGAGTATGAGGTCTAGCAGAACAACTCCCCTCATTGGTTCCTCTATCACTTGGAGAAGGATGCTGTCAACAATGTAGTCCAGAAACCTCATGGATTGCATATGTCTTGCTTATATTTCCATGAAGACAAGGGCCTGCAAATGTGAGATTGTTCCTGTCTGTCTGTGAAGGGTCTCATCTGCTTGTTCATCCTGTTCAGGTGGCCTGTAGCAGACACTCACTATAACATCACTTTCACCTTCCCTCTCTCTAATTGTAACCCATAAACTCTTCTCTGGCTCCTCATCCATTCACTAGAACTGTTCTCTCACATAGCAAGCAACAACCCCTCATTGTCTATTGCATCTGTCATTCCTAAGGACCCTGTATCCTTCCATAGTAACGCTCCAGTCATGGTAGTCAACTCACCATTTCTCCACAATACCAAGACCATAGAGTTACAACTGCACCTGTACCTCTAACTCATTATGTTCATTACCTATACAGCAATCATTATTGTACAAGCACTTAATAGGGGCACCCCAGCACATTGAGTTCCTAGAAAATGTTTGGGGAATTTCTTGAAAATAGCGCTTTGCAGTCACTTTCTTGCTTGCACACAAGTGCTGGAGGCTACCCCACATTAGACCTGTTTTGTTGATTTGTGATCCCTTCCTGTCACAACACTCCATGCACTTTGCACAACAACACTGACCATCACTCCCTCACAGAGCTGCTGGTTACTTTCTTCCTCCTCCTTCCTTCCTAGTTTAAAGCCCTGCAAATGAAGTAAGCCATCTTATTGGCAAAAATATTTTGCCCTTTCTAGTGAGGTAGATCCCACCACTCCCAACCAGATGCTGATCTGTAAACAGGGTTCCGTGGTCACAGAACCACAAATCCTGTCACGAAAACCAGTTTTGCACTCAATTATTTACCTGTCCTATCAGTGCTCTTCTCCTCACACTTTCCTCTCATCAGCAAGATTGAGAAGAATTCCACATTGGCTCCCATGACTTTGACTACTGCCCTCAGAGCTCTATAATCACTTTTGAAACTGTTCAGGTTTCCTTTCGCAATATAATTCCTGCCCACATGGAATAATAGCATAGGGTAGTAGTCAGAGGGTCAGACAAGCTTTGACAGTCCCTCCACAACATCCGAGATCAGGCCATCAACAGGCAGCAAGCCTCTCTAGCTGATAGATCAGTTTGACAGATGGTTGCCCGTGTCCCTGCAGCAGGGAGTCACTCATTATGATGGCTCACCTTAACTTCCTGGTGGTCTTGCATGGTTTAAGGTTAGGTGGACCAGATCCTTTGTTCGTAAGCATATTTGGTTCCTCTTCAAGTCTGGGGGCAGTAAATCTCTTTTCTACAGATCTGTTTGTGTATAGGCCTTAAGGTGAGGCAGGAGCCTTCATCTTGGAGCCAAGAGTCACCAGCTTCCATCCTTCCCCTTCTTCAAAGGTTACATTTACTTTAATAGCCATGGTGGACACTTACTCTCTCTACTGCAGCTGGGGCCTAAGGCTCTTCAAGCTGTAGAATCTCAGAAAAGATACGGACTATCCTCTTTTCATGTTCTCTGATGCTGCACAACATGCTCACTTCCTGTTGTAAGTCCTCCACTTGATGGCACAGCTCCTCCAAAATGGCACACCTCCTCCAGGACAGAGGACCAGCTCTCCTGGCCTCAGAGAGAGGCCCCAGGAGCTCCCTGAAGTCTGGGACTTGGAGGGCTGCACCTGCCATCTAAAGCTCAGACTGCAGTACAACCTCCAGCCTGGTAGGGATAGCTGCCCCAACATCTGCTGGGGAAAATAGCTCTGTGGTGTATCACCATGTGTTTTTACCCTGATAGGCAATGAAACTCCACCACAACCATTCTCTCACTTCCCTTCCTCAAAGGAAAAGGGGGAGAAAATACAATGGGAAGGGCTCAAGGATTGAGATAAGGACAGGGAAATCACCCACTAAGTATCATCACAGGCAGAACAGACAAAGCACAAAGGAGATTAATATAAACTATTGTGCATCACTGTCAGGCTAGAACAGTAAGAAACTAAAAGCAAATTAAAAACACCTTCCCCCCCACTCATCCTCTTCTATGTCCTTCTCCCAAGTGGTGCAGGGGAATGGGGCCTGCAGTCAGTCTTTAACACTTCATCTCCGCCACTCCTTCACAGTCACTCCCTGTCCCTGCTCCAGCCTCCAGCGTGGGGTCCCTCCCATGGGATGCCATCCTTCCAAAACTGAGCCTGCGGGGGCTGCCCACAGGCAGCAGCTCTTCAAGAACTCCTCCCACATGGCTCCGTACCATGGGGTCCATACCCCAGGAGCAAACTGCTCCAGCACGGGTCCCCCACGGGTGGCAGCTCCCCCCAGACCCCCTGCTCCTGCGTGGGCTCCTCTCCACGGGCTGCAGCTCCGGCCTGGGGCCTGCTCCTGTGGGGGCTCTCCATGGGCCGCAGCCTCCTCCAGGCCACATCCACCTGCTCCACCACGGGCTGCAGCATGGAGATCTGCTCCATGTGGGACCCATGGCCTGCTCCACCAGGGGCCTCTCCACAGGCCATAGGGGAACTTCAGCTCTAATGCTTGGAGCACCTCCTTTTTAAATCTGCTCTCCCAGAGTCCCGGAGGCACAAAGTGCCACTCATTGGTTTGCCTCTGGCCTGCAAGTCCCTGTGTAGCCAGCTGTAACTGGCTCTTATCTCACATGGGGCAGCTTCTGGACTCTTCTCATATAGGCCATCCCTTCAGGACCGCCCCCCAGTTACCAAAACCTTACCTCATAATAAACCCAATACACACCACCATATTCAAGACTATTACAGTGAACCTAATTCAGCTGAGGTTGAATTAGCAACCCTTCTGAGGTTGAATTGCAACCCTTCTGCTTGCCCATCTGCATAAACTGCTGTATCTGTTGACTGCTTCAGGGAGATGTACTCTGAGCCAGACTCTTACATAGAGCTCTCCTGAGCACCAGCTAAAGGGAACAACTGCAATACTGCAATAAAGGCTTCAGGCACCCAGGGTCAAGGGCAGTTCATCACAATCATTAGAAACTGCTAGAGCTTCCTGTGGCCCACAACCTTGTGTCTCCCCTTACTTTGCCACTACCCTCAATTTTTCAGTGTTCCTGGGCATTCCCCAGTGATCTTGAACCTTGCCCCCAGAAGATCCCAAAGCATAGATCAGAGGCTGCTGCTGTTTATTAAAGCCTACAACACACCATATTCCCAGAAAATCTCCCATTCAAGTATTAACTGTCCCCAGCTTCTGCTTAGCTTCCAAGCTCACGTAAGATCAAGTGTTTTGGCTGTAGACTGGGTACTGAAGGCTCAACAGGCCTACTTCCTGGGCTAAAATCAAGGCTTTGTATACATCTCCATCATTTGCTTCATCTTATTTAACAGGATGAGATTATTACAAATTGCCTATCTCTGATGTTAGTAGCTCACTAAAGTGATGCCAGAACATAAGTCTCTAAGAAGATATCATTTCCTGTGGGTGCTCACATCAAGGAAACCTGAATGTCTTGGCCTGAAGCAAGAAGAGGTTAACTAAACACAAAACCACCTACATGTCAAATACTGCATAAAGAAAAATTGCACAAGACAAATAGATTGTTTTGTCTTCTATGCCTGACACCCTGTTTGCAGGGATGTGAAGGAAATAGAAGAGAGTACTTCAGCACATATCTCAGTGAGATATGTTTCATCATCTCTAGAGCATTGCAAAAATGTGGAATTGTTGACTTCTAGTGTTTATTCCCTCAGTTCTAGAGTTCTAGACCAACAGGCTTCAGTTCTAGAGTTCTAGACCAACGGGCCTCAGTTCTAGAGTTCTAGACCAATGAGCTTTTATTTCTAGTCCTTCCTGTCTTGAAGATGGAAATTAAATACAATCACTTTTAAGCAGCAAGAAGTCTGACATTTCTTCTGGAACAACAACCTAACCCTTTAGGTCAGAGAATAAGCAAATTAGACTGCTGCTAGATGCATAAAGTACTTTTCTGAACTTCTAAAATGTTCTTTTTTCAATGTTGTTGTTTCTGGAGAATAGGAAGGAGTTAGTGTTAGTCAAAATTATAAATGGAGACAATGCACCTTTTAATGCATAGAAAGAAAGTTTTCAATGTTGTTGTTTCTGGAGAATAGGAAGGAGTTAGTGTTAGTCAAAATTATAAATGGAGACAATGCACCTTTTTATGCATAGAAAGAAAGTCTAAGGTAGCTACCTAAAATACCATTTCTGATGAGTCCTAAAAACAGCCAAGCTTCCATACAATTAATAAGGTTTTCTGTGCTTCATATGTAGCTTTACAAGATGATTAATTTACACAAATGTGTTACTTTATAAACATCTAGCCTAAGTCCAGATTTTGAACAACTCCATTCAAATTTCTAAAGAGACAGGAAGGAAGGAATTTTTAATTTACATACCCTGTTTTAGGTGATTTTCTTTCATAATACCCCATCCTTCCATTTTAATACTGTTACTCTTACACTTGTACGTATTTTTTTTAATAGATGCATATTTCATCTTGATACATTTTTTAACTTCAGTTGTAAATCCTACAGTAGAAGTTAATAGATGTGTATTGTACATTTTTACCTGGTTTGACGCTGCAATTACAGTCTGTGCATTGATTAAGTTAATTAAGTTTCCTTATTTATTTACTCAGTATTTTTCCAAATTCCAAACCCCATTTGAAACAGATTTTCCCATTGTTGTAAAAAAAATACTAATTTTCAAAGCATGTTGAAAATTGTTACTGAAAAATATTTTTTGTGCATATGTGACTAAGACAGAACCTTGCAAATCAGTAAACGAAGCTGTGAATGTCTTGCCTACCTTAATTTATCTGCTGAGTCCCTGGTAGTCAGAGGCCTAGCTTGGAGCCTATTCTATTTTCCTGAAATCAAAGTTGCCCAGTGCTTTGAGATATACTAGAATCCAAACTCCTTTAAAATGACTAGAGCCTTTTTACTCTCCTCTCCAAATAAACAGATTTTAATAAAAAATGAACTGGAGTAGATTTTTTAAACAGAGTCTTAACTGACCCAGTCAGTTAAAAAAAATAAAAAAGGGGGGGGGGGGGAGGAAGAGGCGATTTAAGACAGCTCTTCCCCTGACCATTGTGTCCTTGAGAGCAAAATGATGCTTCCAGGATTCATTTTATTCAACTCCATGGTATTCTCATTTGCAACAAACCCACCGAACCCCTCTATGGTTCCTAGGAAGGAACTTCTTTCCATAACTTCAAAGCCACAGCTGTTTGTTTTTTCACAGCTGTCAGCAATCTCTTAATCTCTCAGCATGATTTCCCAGCTCCTTACAGTAACTTTCCATCTTCTCTTCTACTCAAAGCCCTTCAAATCTTTTCCTGAGCATGCTACTTTACTATTCAAAGAATGACATTCTCCCTGCTCTTCTTTCAAAGGGAATCCAAGTTACTACATCACTTTTCTTCAAGGACCGCTTCTTAAAACCAAAGAATTACTAAGCATCCAGATTGCTTCTTAAACAAGAATTCACATAATAGTTGAAACAGATATTGGTTAAACAAACAAACAAAACAAAAACATAATAACAACAATGACAACAACAACAACAAAAACATGGGGGAAAAATCAGGAATTTTATTTTCTAATGTTCATTTTGTAATTAATAAAACAAATCTTGTTTTACTTAAACTTTATGCAGGCTTACAATAACATATTTGCAGACCATCAACTTATACAAGCCTATAATGAGTTAGAACAGATACTCATATCTGTTTTTATGTTTCTATAATAAAGGACTAATTTGACCCCATGGTCTTGATACCACATACTCATGCCCTAAATGAAATTAACATAAAGTGACATATGTTGTCTTGTCTAGGTTGGAGGACTTAGAACTGCTGTAGTTTAAGAGAAGAAACTGAGAAAGTCTTATTTATATCCTCATCTTTGCTTTTGATGAAATATTTACACCGTATGTAAACTGCTAGACTAAACAGCATAGGTCTCTCTAAGTCAGAGAAAAACTGTTACTTGTGACAAAATATTCCATCATCAGTGTAACTGTCACTGAAAACATCTCAATTTCCACCAAATTTATAACAACTGATTAATAGAGGTTGTTTTTAAACCCAGACTTAATTAAAATCTCAAAAACATATTATAGAGAATAATAAGGACAAACTTGATATTTTAGGAGTCTACCTGCAGCTAGAAAATGCATCTTATAAAATATACAAAAATATCCTTATTTCCCTGAAGTAATTCCCCATAATATGAATGCTGTATTCAGATAACATTATTCATTAATGACTACAGAATACAATCCATTTTCATATTTTCATCTCTTACTGTAAGCCATGAGAACAATCTGATGTGAAATTGTCATTACCACAGTTTCATTTAATAGATGATCATAAAAACATGATTTCCTCATGATGTCTTTTTTCCCATTACACTGTAAGATATTCTATGAGGAAGAAAAGTTCCTTTTTGTGAATCAGATAAGGAAAATACAGTTTCATTTTTTTTTTCCTATTTTCAATGAGAGTTGATGATGCATATTTCACCTCCCATTGTTTGTCATATACACATTTTTATTATATTAATGCAGAACAAATCTTTCAACCTTACACTGAATTTTCCATTACAGGATAATAATTAAAAAATAAAAATAAAAAATCCACAAGTTTCTTTCTGGGAAAACCGATTTCCCATTTAACCTAAGGAAATATGTTGGTATGCATCTTAATATAGTAATGAAAATACATTAAAGAAAGTAAACATAAAATATTAATATTCTTACCTTTCAAATGAATACTCTCACAAATATCTTTGTGAACATTAAAACATCCACAGTGCTAAAACTAGTCTTCAAACAAAAATAAGAAGAGGTAAAATGTCTGATGTTTATGAGTTATATCATACACGAACTTCTTAAGGTTAGACTATTTCCCCATTGTCTTTAGCTTCTTAAAAAAGCTCAGGCTTAATTCACTTGTCAAGAGGCACAGCTCTTTTAATGCTTGCAGTTTGTGGTAATGCTTAGGCAGCTTCACAGTGATTTCCTAATCCTTTGGGTAGTAGACATGCTGAAAATAGATCAGCATTCTTTTTTTTTTTTTCAGGAAAAGCAAAACAATAAAAATAAAATGTCCTCAGCAACAGTGCCCAAGTTATGTTAAATAAAACAGTCAGTAGAATCTGTTAAAAAATGAAACGTTTTAGTTGAAACAATGCCAAATTTTAATGAGGTAATGGAAAAAAATAAAACAATAACAATGCTTCATTAATGTTCTGCATAAATTCTTTTCCCTTCCCTTCCCTTCCCTTCCCTTCCCTTCCCTTCCCTTCCCTTCCCTTCCCTTCCCTTCCCTTCCCTTCCCTTCCCTTCCCTTCCCTTCCCTTCCCTTCCCTTCCCTTCCCTTCCCTTCCCTTCCCTTCCCTTCCCTTCCCTTCCCTATTTAAGATGACTTATCAAGCTGGTTAATTAACCTCTACATGTTTTGCAAGCTTTTGAGGGTTTTCTTTGTTTTGCTTTGTTTGTTCATTTGTTTGTTATCATATCTCTCTCTTTAAGCAAGCCAATGTACTAACCAACAAATAACTTTTAGATTACTTTTATCACATGAAAATCAAAGTTTTTCTTTCCGATTCCATGTGTCTTCCCTTTTCTGGAGTTCAAGGAGTGTAACATTTCACCATAACTTAGAAAATTATATTTTAGTTTCATTTCTTCTTATAATTTCTTACTAACTCTGATGTATAAATTAATTGGGATTGTAGTGGATCTGAGCTTCATTAAAAAGTTCACAATGTAATTTATATAATTTTTATAATGAGTAATATCAATTATATAGTTCATCCTTAAATAATTACTGTATTTAAATTGGAGAAAACATTGCATGTTACGCATGAGATTTAAGAAAAACAAAATCCCTGAGTACAGTATTTCAGAGAGCATACAATTTTATTAAAATGAGGAGTAAGTATCTTTGACAACACTATAGTTCAACGGTTAAACATTGCTTTTCTTCTTTGAATATGTCCGAATATTTCTCTAAGTAGATTCAACTACCGTAATGGACATTTCCATTGGGCATTTTCTATTTTGATACAGATAAAACCCATGACAATATACAGAACATGTGATAACTGTACTTCAGAAGTTAACGGAAAATAGGAAGGTCATTTCTATAAAGTTGTAGATAAATACAAAAACTTTTATCGCATACTTTTTTAATTATTTTTCTTTTTGTCTACTTATCTTAAAAAACATTCATGTGTGTTAAAGAAAATTATATCTTGTTTTGCCATTGTTGTCAACAATAGAATGAAGTTGCAATTAGGTGACTAACATAGACACAGTTAGATTTGACACAGAAAATATACACACCATAGAAGTCCATGAAGAAAATTATAGATCTCTGTGGTGGGAATGAAATGCATCAGGGCTACTGTTTTCATGTGATCATACCACAGTCATCTAGACTGTGGTAGCAGGGAAGTTGCTTTTCTGTCTGGGTTTACACAGTAACTGGTAGCTTTATCTTGTGACAAGATCCTGGGATGGCTAGGGCTTTGAGGTGGCTGTGTCTGGATGTCCCTCCCCACAGAACAACACAGGGATTTTAAATAAGAAAAGCTAGGTTTTATTGGGATAAGAAGAGAAACACAACTCTTTAAATATAAAAATCTCAGGGTACATCTGAGCTGTCTGACCCCTTCAACGGGCATAGACATATTGGAACAAAGAAGCAGATAATCGAATATGTTCCATTACTAGGTCAGTTAATGTTACTATATGAGACTGTTAATGGGACTACAAAGGTAAAATGACTAGCTACAACTTCAAGACAAATCATGAATATTAAGAAATTCAATGTAATGGCAACGTGTCTAAAAAACACCACTGTGCTAATTTAATGTTTTTATCAGTTAATAACATTTTGTAGAGAGCTAGTTAATTTAACTGCACATTGTTCAGACTATAATTTTTACAATATTTTGGCTATGACATGTATTTTACTTGCATGTATGTGTGTTTAAAATCTATATTAGAAAAGAAATTTCATGATGTATATAAACAAGTTTCTTTGTGGAAGAAAATTTGCTGACTCCTCTGTGTTATTGATTTGATCTTGCTGCTTGCATAATACATTAAATGTAAGCAACAGAAGCGAATTATGCACCATAAATAACTTGTCATATCATGTATTATATCACTATAAAGTGTTACCAAGCAGTCTTGTAACAAATTGATGAATCAGCGAGAAAGTTTCAAAGAAAACCTTGATTCTATTTATTTAAAGAAATTACTGAATAAAATATAGAAAAAAGATATATATGTATATTTCTATATATAGAAAAAACACCCAAGTATTTCTGCTTGCACAGAACAGAAATGTAACTAGCTCTTTCAGAGACATAAAAGACTTAAAGGTTTTATTTTTTAAATATTTTATTCATTTACTTATTTATTTTAATAATTGCAGAGTGAATATTAACTGTATCGCCACTTATACTAATGTAAGGGATGCAGCAGAAAATTGCATCCAAGCATTACCTGTGCTGTCACAGAAGCTTCTAATGCATATTCACATAATACATCTAAATCACAGAAAAACGAAAATGAACAGAATGAATATGAATTAACTATGGAGTTTTATGTCACTAAGTAAGAAATGGATAATGCCAAATGGTGTCATAAATCCTTGAGTGAGGATACCTCTACGAAGTATCATGCCAACATACTTTTCACAGTGTAGATAGTGAATTTTTATTTTATCTGAGTGACTCAGGAAGGAAGCTGCCACCACATGTGATTATGGGTGGCATAGCATATATATAGCCCTGTGATGGTGTTACTGATATTTTAGCATGTAGTGATATATCGGGGAGTATGCCTTAATCCTGCCAGCCATAGAGTGTCTGCCATATTAGCCCATTTGCCCAAAGAAATGCTTGAATTTTGTAAATTAGTTAAAAAGAAGAAAGGCTTAAGAAAAAGACTTCTTCCCAAATAGTATTGCCAGGAACATGTGGGTCTTTTGATTATAAAAAAATAGTCCTTTTTAAGGTACCCTCCTGATGCACACTGAAAGTCCATCTTGTTATCTAGAGAGAGTTCTGCATTAACATAACTTGCTCAAAATTTTAATTAAAATCTATAGAAAATATAGGCAATATTTAAATCTGTTGATCATTGTTTCACTTTTTTTCTTCACTTTGGCTTGCTTTAAGTTTTCAGTTCCAGAATAAATAAACAAACAAACAAAAGCCCACCATACTGAAAAAAAATTATTAACAGAAATCTCCTTCAGTTGTTGAAAAATAAAATGTTTTTCTGGTGGTTTTGTGTGTGTTTTTGAGTGTATGTGTTTGTTGTTGTTTTATTTTGCTTTTCCTGTAGTATTAGTGTGTGAGCAATCAACAAACCTTTATGACGAAAGGAGGCTCAGAGGAAATGGGCACAGGTAATGTGCCTGTGAAGATCAGTGAAGAATATAGAGAATATACAACTGCTGTAAAGGAGGCTGAACTTAACATAAAGGGGACCAGAGTGTGACTTTTGCTTTCGATAAACAGCTGTGTCAGTTGAGTAGATCAACTGGCTGTGTAAATGCCCTTCCTCGAGTTAATCTAAAAGATTTGAGTGCCTTCCTGAGGTAGCCAGACCAGCATGGGGGAATTGTATATGTGGTCAGCCCAACAGAGAATGCAAAAACTGACCATAAAACAAAGTGGATTTTGAAAACAGCAATGGGCTTGAGTTGGCTTCAACCTACATATTCGTTCCTGGTGACAGGGAACACACAGTGTCATAACAGTAAACACGTAGGGACTGATAATGAGCATCACATTAGTGTTGTGATCCAATGGCATATTGTAGTTGCAATTGTATTATGACTGCAGTGCATTGCTCTATCACCCTGATAAATCAAAAACCCATGTGCCATCCAATATCTTTAAATAAGTAAATTTGATATTAAAATGTTAAACCTTCCTCATGTTGAATATATAAAAGAACCTTGTCAGAAAGTATTGGACACAGACATAGTAGTAAAGCAATTGACAGACTTGTAAACTGCAGTGCAGGAGGTCTAATTAAAGGACTGACTTTCTCCTGATGTTGCTGAAAATTGGTTTGCTTTAAAAAAGTCATACAAGGTGTTTGGGTTGCATTAAGGAGTATGATATTTTCAATGATTCCATGGTAAGACTCCATCTCTGAGGAACTTATTTTTAAACTTCTGGATTCTGCTACAGCCCATCATACTGATTAAACTGTATCTGTATTTCCATTTCTCAATTTCACAGTTGCTTAAAAATTACCATCCTGATCCTGATCATTTTTATTGCCACTTCTCTCACCTACATGTCTGTGTTTAGTGCTGATGCTTATAAGAATATAATTTTTTATCTTTTGTTAAAAAGGCTTTTCCTTTTTAAAATCAAAAAGATCAGATGCACAATTTTTAATGCAATCTCAGAAGAGCAGTTCTCCTGGCTGTAACTCCCTTTATGAATGGACAAAAGTAGTAATAATTTCATTGACTTTGATGTTGAAGAATTTGGCTCAATTTCCTATTCATATGGAGTATTAATATCTTGGCATCAATGACTAGGACAGCTCCGCAACTAAGAGCCAATACATTAAGTCAAAAAAATAATTACATTGAGACAAAATCTCTTTTATGCCAGATAGAAAATTCAGTACAGGATCTGAGCCCAGGTGGACAGTGCCCCAAAATGCCACCTGTTGGTTTCACTAATTTTTACTCTCTTACAAGCTCCTAACATAAACAGGAATACACTAGCTGATCCCTCCACTGTCACTGTTCTACCCTGACCTATTTCCACTCCTGGGAATAGGACAGGACTATCTAAGTGTATCTGTCAGCTCTGTGCTGTCTCTCAGTGAGCTCAATACTGTGGAAAGCTGACATATAGGAAAAGGAAAGAAGCTGATTATTGCATTACTGCATTATATGGCAACAAAATTTTTTTTGTTTGGTTGTGTTTGTTGTTGTTGTTGTTTTTGTTTGTTTGTTAGTTTGTTTTTTCCAAAAAAAATGTCAGGGAGTTATTACCAACCCACACCTACCCAATCTCCAAATCCTAGAAATATCTTATTTGTAACAAAAATGTTATTTATGCTATTACATCCTGATTAGTTTATTTTATTGAAAGATTTGGTTTTATTCCTGAGAAAAGAGTTTACAAACCACCTTGATGACTATTCTATATAATATACAGACATGTTACTAAGATTATCTGTTTTTTATACTCTTAAGTTTACCTGTCCATAAAGATACAGGTCTAGAGATGTCAAAACACTTGCAGATGTTATGGGATATATGTACATAAGAAGATACTTTAAGTTCAGAGACAAATGGAAGCATAGTTTTCAAAGCAGGATCAAGAAAATGCAAATTGAAAAAGTGGAGTCATAAATTAAAAATAAATACATAACAACAACAAAAATATTTGGGAACTCCTGCTGATACAGAAATAATATTGGACAGTAGTGCTGCGTATTACTTACTTCTAATAGTATGTAATAGTACTTCTATCTCTTGGAAGATAGGCAGTTTCCACATATCTATAGTTTTAGAACTAATAGGGCTTGGGCAGGACTGGTCAAAGATATTATACAAAACTAGAGACAATTCTGAATTTATTTTTTTCCTTTCCCTAAGCAACGTTAGATGTTGTACCTTAAAGTACATGCCTTTCAGTTTTGCTAGTTTTGCCAATACATTTTGTATTAGCTGGAAATTTAAGAGGTTACTAATTTACCCCAGCTCTAGAGTTGTTGATGATAATTGGTATTTTCAGCATGTATTCTCTGCTTTGTCTATGAAGTATATATGAAACACATGCAGTCCCAGTGTCACCTTTCAGAGCCCTGTAGTTGGTTGACTGTGAAAGAGAAATGTATTCACATGCACTCATGGCATCCCACATAATGGAAGGTTTGGGGAATAAGAAACTGTCAATACAGTTGTGTAATAAACAACTAAGAAAATCCATCTTAATATTCTAAACATTCTAAAATATTGTTTATATACATAACAACAAAATGCAAAGGGTAAATGACATTTTATGACAACATTTTAATAAAAGTGATGGGTTCTTGTCTGTGCTTTACAGCAAAATAGAAAAGCAGTGCAAAATAAAGGGAAGTATGTTACTTGCACATAAAATACTTAATAATAAATTATATATACAGTAAATTATATATACACTCACTGTCTCTCTCTACACTAATTTTGAAACTAAGCTTTGAATTTAATAAATGTCTTTGAAGTCATAGACAGTTAATGTTTGAAGTTAAGAAGTAAAAACAGCTGATTGTTTGCAGTTGAGGGGCTAGAGGAGACAATTTCCGTATTCTAAAAGGGTATCATCCACAGATGATTAGTAAACCTCCTGTTTTTGAACTAACAGAGGTTAGAGGAAGTGAGGAAAGAGTAATCACTATGAAATGAAAACAGAGGAATGTAGACTATTCAATAGTTTGCAAGCTAAAGAAAACGTATTAGATAACTAAAAAGTAAACAATGATTGAAACAGTAGAAAACTTCTTTCTAATAATGAATGAAAGTTGAAATAGAAAAGAAATCACTCATTCATAATAAGGATATCAAATAACTTAAATTTTGGTCAGTGTTTGTGAAACAAGAAACAAAGAATCCTGAGTGCCACATCCACAGAGCATTTGAATTCTGGAGCCAGTAAACTGATGGCAAAAGAATGTGTTAGCTCTTCCTTGGCCATTGCTTGAGGGAATCTGGTCAATGAATTGAACTACAAAAATGCTATAGATAAATCTGTGCTTCTTTCACTGGAAATGAGCTTTAACATACATTTTCCCTCTAGGAGAAATGTTCTGCTTAGTAGAGGCACATAGTAGCAACAAGAAATCTTATCATTAGAAATAGATATGTTTAGTTAGTATTTGGATATAACAACTGTGATTTGCTTGTTGAAACCAAAGCCTGCACTCAGGAACTCTAATGAGAACGGCAGTCTTTTGTATTAGGTACTGTAAAAGCATGTACCAAGTCGTCCATCAAGAGAACAGATATCAAGTAACCTGATTTTTTTTGTTTCCTTTTTTTTCAGGTTGAAGATTTCTTTATTGTATAGAATTGGTTTCTGTTTCAAGGCTGTAATTTTACATTCAGAAAAACAAACAAACAAACAAATAAACAAACAAAAGAACAGTAACAGGTAGTTGTGGTATAGTGTTAGCTCTTTGCAAATAAGCTTTGGTCAGTGAGTCACAAAAACAATTGCATTGGCTCTAAGTCTATATAATTGCATAATTCATGCTCAATATTGCAGATTATTGTTGTTTCCTATATTAAAAAAAAAAATCTACAATGATCATGTGTCCTATGTACTTCATCTCAATTAATGATTTCCATGGCACTTCTCATTCAATTTTTGCTGCATCTTAATTTTCTTAATATTCTGGAGACTCAGTTTTCACAGTTTTATATTCAAAATGTTGCTATGGGCAAAAAGAAAGCACACTTTGTAAACAAACCCAAATAGTTATTGTGAATGATAATAACAGCTAAAATAATTATGCACATAGTTTTATGTCTATGCTTTTTCTGATATTATTCCCAACCTTCCCCTGCCTTTCTGGATCGTAAGGTCTATACTTTCAGTTGGTGAAAGAGTACTCAGCATCCCGAATCCCTTCTCTGGAGGAAGTATGATGATGACGATTTCTTCCTCCTCACATGATCCACTGATAGGTTTATCTCTATATCTTTGCTAACATTCTCTACATTTTGTAGAGTGGCCTGAAAGTTGATGCTACATCTAAATTTACTGTGCTGTTTTCACACACATCAGAAACTTGTTCTTTCTTCTTTTTGTTTTGGTTTGGTTACCACTAAATCCAGTTTTGCCCAGGTCTCCATTTCTTTAAGTAGCCTCTTGTGAGCTATTTACTTCAAATTACTGTGCACTATTTACTTCAATGCCAGTCCATATGTCCTTTTAAAAATTTTATTTGTTATCCCATACTTACAGTTCTCTGTAATAGGCATAGAAGCATATCTGGCTGGATGTACAATGAAGGCTGAGGTACTTTCATTATAATCAGTTCACTTGAAAGAGAAATTAGTAGATGAAAAGATGACAATATATTTTACAGTCTCTCAGGACATCATGGAAAGTTAAACCATGGCTAAAATATTGTTGTAGCATAGCTGGTATAACCTTTAAAGTGACCTTTCTCTGTTGTTTAATAAAAAGCAATGATGGCTTGATAGAAAACAACATTAACATATTATTATTATTATACATTAAACAGTATAATAATTCTTTAGCTACATAAGCTCCATTAATATCTTGCAAAGAGGATACAATTTATATTAAAATTTCACATGACTACTCCAAAAAACGTTGTCATTACCAGAAAAGCCAGACTAAAGGAAACAGAAATATATTGAGTTTTACCGCTGTATTATTGACATATATGATATATACTGACATTGTAGTACTGACATACATGAAAAATGAGTTTTTCACAGATCTGTTGAAGGGTGACAGAAGAATATAGGTGCAAATCCTACTCATTTTCATTTGTATTTCAGATATTTGTTCTCATACACAATACATTTTGTGTATTGATTTATAACTTTATCTTCAAGGAATACACAATGTCTTCTCACTAAATGTAAAAATAAGCCTGATATGTGTGAGTTCAGTGTATGTTTATGTGTTTATGTGACGGGTGCAAGTAAGACTTAAATACATAGTTTATTCCTGGGGGTCAACACATCTGAAACTAAACTCAGTCTTTATTAAGAGAAGATTTAACGGTGATGCTACAATTTTAGCTAATATTTTAGCCTATTTATACTGACTTACTTTCTGTTACCTTCATTTCCGTTCTTCACCACAGTCTCCTTTATTCAAATCCCATGCTATCGAACTGTGAGAAACAAACAAACAACAAAACAACCAAATAAAAAAAAATCAAACAAGGCCAACAACAATAACAAAATAAAATAATCAAAACAAACAAAAAAAACTTCATATTTTTCCATTGACTGCTTGAACAGTAAGCCCTGTGACTTTAATTCTGCTCATTCTGGCCCACTGTTATAGAATTTAGAAGCAAATTCTTACAAATTCTGTGGGCTTATAGTGGTCTTTAAGTGTCAAGTGGTCAGTAACAGTACAGTAAAACACACTCTAGCCAGTCGCTATCTAGATAGACTGTCCATCTAGGTAGACTGTCCTGCATTTGAGAATTATCAGGAAAAAAAGAAGAGAGAGGAAAAAAAATATTCTGGATAATGGTTCAGGATGACAGAAGTGCCTTTTTTTGCTGGTACGTGACATCACCTTTCAGAGCTAATTAAGGCTGACCAGTTGAACAACCTTTCACCTTCAAGTAAAAAATTACAACAGTCTCACAGCTGCTCTGACATTAATTTTCTAATGTTCTGGTCAAAAAAGCATCTGTTGAGACTAGCATTGGTTATAATAACCTTTAATAATACTTGTTATAATAGTATTAATAATGGAAAAGATTTTCTGCTTGTTCTGTTTCTGAACCTTAGTTACTATGACAAAAGACAGCCTGAAAACAAGTCAGTTGCCCTTAATAGTTCTAGCAGTTGCTGATCACTTTACTGTATTATCTAAATTCAAGCAGGACAGTCAGTAGCAAGATAGAAAGTAGACATTTTTTAAATTTTATTAGAGAGAAATTGAACCTTCCACACTCCTTAGCCTTTCTTCCTCCTGTCTTTCTGTACCACTTACCCCTACAACACAGTTAAGGGAAGAAAACATGCAGTTCCTCATGATGAAATGATCATTGAGGAGATTGAAATTCAGCCATTCTGACACACCGAATGCACAGGGCTTGATTATTCAAGATATTTTACTTGAAAGACTTGTCATAAATGAACCAGAAGACATGAATATAATGAAAATAAAGAGGAAATTACCTTTGATTCCATGATGCTGTAAATCAGAAGAAAGTTATTTTCACTTGGAGTAAAAATGGTGATCAACAAAAGGAAGGGGATAAGAGGAGAGGCAAGAAAAGTATTTAGAAGGAATACACAATCTTGTATCTCCATATGAGGCAAATTGTGATGGAAACAATGACATCAGTTGTTTTAATACTGCAGATGAAACCATACTTCATCAGAAACAAGCCGAGTATAACAATAATTGTAATTTATTCTTTTCCTGTATTCATAACTCATTTTATTTGGTACAGAGACAAAATTCACTTCCATATGTCAACCATTACTTGCAATGAGATGGTATAGTTGTACTTTAATGCATCTTTTTTCGACTAATGTGCATGCAGATCTCATTTCTAAAAGCTTATTCATGGTTATTCAGCTCATAAAAACTTAGGCAAAATTTACCAGTAACCTCCCCCTCCCCCATTAAATATGTACCTCATTGTAATATGTATAGCAGTGACTGCTTGATATTACATTGATCTGATTAATAAAACACAATTCAATAAAACATACAACAAAAGCATGAGAAAACAAAACAGTGGGGTTTGTTCTCCCTGTCCACAGATCTAAATAACCAAAATATTAATACAGAAAATCTGTATCAAAACCATCTGTATCCACAGAAACATCTGTATCTGTGGATACAAATAATAACTTTCACTTTAAATTCGGAACACCATTATTGTACAGCTTTGGCATTCCATTTTCTATTATATATATATAGTCCTTTCAGTCACAGGTTTTATGAGAATGCAAAATACTTCCAAAGAATACTTACTATACAACATTTTTTTAAAATCCACTTTGTCTTAGTTGTCGCTAGTCAGAGTCACATGCAATCAAAATTGAAGCAAAACCACCAATTTATTGAATGTTGCAGACTATTCTGGATACCTGAAATTTAAATACGATCTTTACTAACTTGTTTCCTTCCAAAGAGCTTCCTAGCTCTCTGACAACCGAAAGCCACTTCTTCTTTACATGTTTTCTCTGATATAACACCCAAAGCTGAATATCTTGCCTTGTGTTATGCAGGGTGCTTACATGATAGCTGGACACTTCTTGGAGATTCACTACCCTGAAGTCAAATTCACAACTTCATGATAATACACTAACTCAGACCAGATTAAAGGAAAAGGGAAGTATCTGAACAAAGAAAGGTGATCACAAACATTTGTAGATGAAGACATGAAAGAAAACCTTTCTTAATCTATTTATATATGGATAAATAGGAAAATTCCATGAACCTTTATTTAGCTGAGTAGTTAGAGATGTTTTTCTGACACACCTAATTACCTCATGTATTTTCTTTTTATGCTGTAGTCAAATTGTGTATTTAACACAGTTATTTCTCCTTGGAAATTCTTTTTTAAGAACACTTCTTCTAGTTTTAATTTGTTTCTAACTTTCAACTGTCCACCCAATTCCTATTTGGTGGAAAAAGGTGGTGAGGGGAATTTGTAGTCAATGCTTCTGTAAAGGAAAATGTACATTGGATAACTTTGAGAACACCATTCTAGTGGAGCATGAGTTCTTCACCTGGCCCTGTCTACCTCCTTCAAAATCAATTGTCCTCAAAATTATTCTCTTAGTTAATCTTTCTTAACTTTGGGATGCAAATACTGTTCAACACACCACCTATCTTCTCTGTACAATACTGCCTTATTAACTATTTCTGTTTTTGTGGTCCCTCCTTATTACTGGATGATTCTACAAATCACTTTCTTCTGAACTGGCCCAATAGCTGGAAACTTGCATTTTATACCAATTGCACACTGAAAAATGTTTCTCAGTCACTATGAGACTGATGTACAGAGTTCACTAGGGTCCTGAGTGATGACTAGGTGCAGTGGCAATCATTACTTTAAGTGACAATGGGTCAAGAGAATGAGTTGAGAGAAGCTTGTTTTCCTGGGCACTGTGACACTATCATTTTTGCAATCTGAATATAATTTCATCATAGAGTGGTTGAGAGAATGTTGCTGTAGAGAATCATTGCAAACCCAGCTTTGTGGCGGAACAGCCATGTCAGCCTGACACCAGTTTATGTGGGAATCCAAAAAGTGGCTTTGTTGCATCTCACAGCTTGCATGAGCTTTCATAAACCAATAATTATATACCTTGAAGCAGAAAATTAATTTCCCCCATACGTAACTGCAGAAGGGTTTGAGTTCTAACATTGATCAAAATATAATATATCAAATGTCTTTGTAGTTGTAATAGGTGGTCTAGAAACAGTTGTTTTCTTTGTGAGTGTTTTTAGCCACAGTAATCATTAACCTCCCCATCCTCATCTCCCCACCCTCTCCCCGAAAAAAAATAAAAAAAAATAAAAAAATGGTCTAAATAAATGGTGTAAGGGACAAGTCTATAGTATACATAGAAGTCTCATTTACCTAGCTATCTGATGGAGAGAGAAAGAACTTTTTACACTGTCTAGAGCGAAGTCACAGGTATATACATGTAATCGCTGGTCTGTCATTTTCTATTGTTTCAGTCTGCTATAACATTGTCTATTTTAGGAACTTTTTCAGAATGATCCTAATGACATTCAGCTTTCCAGACATCAGAGCTTCCCAGATTCAGGGTGCCAAGAATCAAGTTCAAGATGAAGAAAGTAGCAACTAACATAAAAAGGGGAAGAAAAAAAAAAAAAAAAAAAGCTTGCATGAGAGAAATGAGAAATTGTTGGTTATCTCAATTTAAATATTCTTATCAAAAAAAAATTCTTATCAAATTCTTATCTTAAAAATTCTTATCAATATATTTAAAAGCAATTTTCTGTATTCCTGTGAAAAAGTTACTTAAAGAAAAGTGTGAGTGAATATTGCCTCAAACCTGAAACACCCCCAATATCATACTATGAAACCACCGGTGTTGTTGGCTGCAACACAACACGATATTCTAGATAATTCATCAGTACCAACCCTCTGCACACACACACTGAAAAGAGAGGTTAAGCATTTTCAGGGTACGGATCCACATGGGGGCCTGGAAAACGTGAAGCTATGTTCTAGGCAGCACAGAGACCATTCCTTGCTAGATAGAGCTGATGAAGAACTGTCTAGGTTTGTCCCTTTCACTGTCTCTGTGTCAGCTAGCTGTGAGTGTATCAAGCTATTTCTCTTTCATTTAGGAACATCAACGTATCTTGGGAGTTAATGTCATTAAGCTCATTCTACAAACACCGGCTTCTCTTCGACTCTGAAGCTTCACCCACTGTATAGGTGTGTTCTCTGCAAATTTGATATTTTCTAACCATCTATAGCCCACACAAGCCTTCTAGCAAACTGTTCTCTTGATTTTATGCAGACTCCTTTTCTCTTGAAGTTTCTTCCTTTTTTTTTTTTTGGTCTTGTTATGCTGTTACATTGTGATATAGAGCTCCTAAACTATTGAATAGACCTCGAAACAACCAGTCATAATACCCCCATTTACTTTAAAAATAAAAAATTTCTCTTCAAAATTTGCATCACTCTCTATTTTCTGTTGCTGACATCCTTACATTGTGTTTAATGGAGAGTATTTAATGAGCTTTTGGGTTAAACAAAAGTCCCCAGACTGACATTAGGCTGACGTTTATCCATTTAAAATTTGCTGTCTATACTGCCTGCATGCAAATATTGCTCCCCCTTCCCCAAAGGGTGGAAAGATATCTTATAACACAAAAAAATATAAAAGCAAAAAATAAAGTAAGAGGGTTTGTATTTTTTTTCTCTGTAAGGTATAAGTTCCCTTATGAACAGGACAATGCAGCACATTCTGGCCTATCAGAAGTATCCTATTTGTAGGAATATCCAATATCATCAGCTGCTTCTCCCTTTACTGGACTCCTAGGAGTATAGAAGCTAAAATGTTCTATGTCCCTTATGTTAAGACCTGATTTTACATCTGCTTTTCATCTTTAATTATTAATTGAGCTGCATCCTATTCTGTTAGGGTATGATGAAATTACTGAATACGTGAAATCCCTGTAAAAATGCCTCAAGGAGAGAGCAAATAACAGTCCTTAAATACTAGTAAATTTCGTCTTTGTGTCATAGTATGTATGAATACTATCCTGGTAAAGTATTCAAAGAAAATAATGGCTATATGTATGAGGTGAGAAAGCTGTTAAACTTCCTTTTGTTACTTTGTTGTTGAAGTCTCCCACCTCTGGATGTGGGAACTGAAGCAGATTAACCACCACGCAAGAGTGAAATTTCAGGAGATAGTCATAGCTGACTTTAGAATCTGTTTTGCAGACACGAACAGTAATTTGATTCTTAAAATAAAATTTGCACTTGATGGAACTGTGGTGTTTTACATATGTTGCATGGGCAAAAATTATGGTGGAGTTAGTATTGAAAAGGAACATGTGAACAAAGTGTGTATGAATATATGAATGTTTTCATGACATATTTTTATTTTTATTTTTATTTTTTTAAGCTGTTGGCTCTTTTAAACTCAAAAACAATGACCAAATGAAAAACCTTATTATGACCTTGTATAGATTTCAGAAATCATTTTGGGAAATGCTTTACATAAGTACATAATTAAGTTAATGAATCAAATTTACTGTTTCTTCTCAGAGGGACACTGAAAATTTACCTCTGAGTAAGTGAAGTGTTTTAAATGATGTTCTGTTTATAGTTTCTTTATGGACTTAAGGCCAACGAATGAAGCACCATGACCTCAAGTAACCATTTGACTAACTGTAATATCTAAGGCTAAAAAAGTACAATAATAGAAAGAAAAATAAATTTAAAAACGAGAAGCAGACTTTCAAGACAGACAAATTTATTTATTTTTTAATCTAATGTAAGCCAGTACTTCCTAGTCTTGAAAATGTAATATGTTTATTTCAGGTAGTTTTATGTCTTAATAATATCTGTTAGCCATAACTTAGAAATTGTCCTTAAGAATTCAGATTGTCTATTGATAAATTGACCTATGTCAGTTTGAAGACAAGATGATGCTCTGGAGATATTGCACATAAAGATAACTTTGGGGTCCAAAATTCTGTGGTGAGTTAACCTTGACTGGTCTCCAGGTGCTCATGCAATCACTTTCTCACTCCCCCTCCTCAGAAAGATGATGTAGGAAATATGATGAAAAATCTTGTAGATCAAATGAGGACAGGGACATCTCTAAACAATTACATTCATGGGCAAAACAGAATCAACATAAAGGAGATTAATGTAATTTATTTCCAACTACTAACAAACTAGAGAAGTAAGAAACTAAAAGGAAACACTTTTCCCCCAACCACCCTCTTCTATATCTTCACCCTGAACAGTTCAGGGGAATGGGGAATGGGAAATGGGGATGTGGTGGTTTTACACTGCTGGGCAGCTGAACTCCACCACAACCATTCTCTCACTCCCCCTCCTCAAAGGGAAAGGGGGAGAAAATACAATGGAAAAGGTTCAAGGGTTGAGATAAGGACAGGGAGATCACCCACCAACTGTCATCACAGGCAAAACAGACTCAGCATAGGGAGATTAACATGATGTATTACCTACTGCTAACAAGCTATAGCAGTGAGAAACTAAAAACAATTAAAAGCTCCTCCATGGGCTGTACTGTGGATATCTGCTCTGCCATGATATATTGTGGGCTGTAGGGGGAGAGTATGATCCACCATGGGCCTCTCCATGGGCTTCAAGGGAACTTATGCTCTGGCACCTGGAGCATCTCCTGACCCTCCTTTACTGACCTTCATCCCTGAAGGGCTGTTTCTCTCTACATTTCCCTCACTTCTCTCTCACACAGCTGCTGCACAGCATTTTTTCCCTTTCTTAAGTATGTTATTGGAGAAGCATCATAAGCATGGCTGCTAGGCTCAGCTTTAGCCAGTGGTGGGTCCTGTTCGGAGCAGGCTGGAACCAGCTGTGTCTGGCTCAGGAGCAGCCCCGGATTCTTCTCATAGAACAAGGCCGGTTCTCCAGTCCAAAAGCTTGCTACTTAAATGCAATAAAATGTCCTTTCACAAAGTGCTATATTCAGTAAATTCTGAAAGTTTGCTAGACAGAAATAAAAACAGAAGCAAATATGTGAACTGAAAAGAAATATTTTCTGGTTTCAAATGTCTATATTTTATGAAAGTAGATTTTACTTTAAAAGCTTTGCACAGAATGGAAATTCTGCATTCAGTAAAGGCAGCTTTTGTCTAGAATGCCACAAAGTCTGTGTTAAGTATTGACAGACCTTAAAAAAAAAAAAAAAAAAAAAAAAAAAAAAAAAGAATTAATTTCTAGGCAGAAAAGATTTTGAGTGACTTTAACATTTTAAAAAATAGGAAACATTCTAGAATGTTTATATTATTTTATTTGAATATTTAAAACTCTTTAACAATAAGTAGTTTTAAAATAATAAATAATACCTTGTTTTAGCTTTATCATATTTTTTTTTAATTTGAAATTTAATGTCAAAACTTAACTATCTACGAGACAGTTAAGACAAGCAATTTAATGGTGACACTGACGACATTCTTTTCATGAAGTGCAGCAGATATCATTTGTTTGCTTGCTTGTTTTTCTCAAGCTTTATACTTATTTTGACTGCATTTCAGATATGTATTTTCCCAGATTTGCTCTTAATTCTGATTCTGGATTTCTACCAGATGCCTGCCACACCTACATAGCAGCAAAATTACTGCTGGAAGATATTTAAAAATGTTTTTTATTACATTTTCATGTAAGAATATGTATGTATGACAATATACATGTACTGAATATATATATATAGGCGTGTTCTGCAGCATGATTCAACAGCCTTATGCTCCCTATAGAATCATCAGCTCAGGTCACTAACACTGAGCTCAATTAATAAAGATGTCTGAAGCTAGGATTAATGCAAGTACAGTAACATGTTGTCTGATTTCATGGACTAAGCCATGTTTTTCCAGGTATTGAGTATTATTTTTGAAAGATAAAAAAGGCTTATTAACAGAAATATGTAAGTAGTTTATAGCCAAATCTCCTTCTCAAAAGCCACTCAAACACTTGTACCACTTGTTGAAACCTGTATTTATTCAAAACTAGAAAAAACATGTATTAAATTTTGTAAATGTACCAATCACTTCAAATATATATATGTATTTTCTCATCAGTAGGTCTAGAAAGTAATTTTCAGAACTACTAATTTGAATTTTCTATTAATGTCAGTCAGCATAATTACATAGTTACTGTTTTATGCAATGTCAGGAGGTGAGAACTGTACTGTGCGTTGTGCACCTTCCAACATTTTACTTTTTTTTTTTTTACCATTTTATTATTATTCTGTATAACAATAACTTAACTGTAAATAATTTTACATGAATTGCAAAAATTTTGCGCTTAAAATGAGTTATTAGAATACAAATTAGTAACGTTTTTACTTTTGTTTTAAATAAAAAGGTCAACTGTTTTGTTCTCATTCCCCTAACAGACTTGGAGACATGCATATAACAGTGGGTAATTTCACAGCACAAGAGCAACACAACGTGACATTGCAACATGCCTTGTTGCAGGCCTTTCATTTCCACAAGAGACAGATGTTTCATTATTCAAGTTCTTCAAATTCAGAATCCAGGAGGCATTATATTCTGAGTGTTTAGCAATACCAGGAGAGTACTTAGGGAGAGCTGGATATTTACTGAGAAGAACATTACAGTAAGTAATATCCTGCTTTAATTAAACATAAACAGAAGGAGTTAATAACAGTCTTCAAAACCTGACATGTGAAGCAGAAAATGGAATTTGGACATATAATGAAAATGCCAATACACTTAGAGTTTGGGTCATCCAAATAAGCCAATATTGACATTCAGTGTGAATTCATGGGTACTCCATTTTCTTCATTATACTCAAAGTTTTTTCTTCCAAGATATTGAAGGTAATGTACATTATTTATCACCTCCGTTATCATAACATTTTTCACATGTGAGACATACAATTCAATTTCAAGTGCTTCATTAACTAATCTAATCACAGAATCACAGAATCGTCTAGGTTGGAAGAGACCTCCAAGATCATCTAGTCCAACCTCAGCCCTAACACTAACAAGTCCTACACACTAAACCATATCACTAAGAGCTGCATCTAAACGTCTTTTAAAGACCTCCAGGGATGGCGACTCAACCACCTCCCTGGGCAGTCCATTCCAGTGCCTAACAACCCTTTCAGTAAAGAAGTTCTTCCTAACATCCAACCTAAACCTCCCCTGGCACAACTTTAGCCCATTCCCCCTCGTCCTGTCACCAGGCATGTGGGAGAATAGACCAACCCCCACCTCTCTACAGCCTCCTTTAAGGTACCTATAGAGAGCGATGAGGTCTCCCCTGAGCCTCCTCTTCTCGAGGCTAAACAACCCCAGCTCCCTCAGCTGCTCCTCGTAAGACTTGTTCTCCAGACCCCTCACCAGCTTCATTGTCCTTCTCTGGACTCTCTCAAGCACCTCCGTGTCCTTCTTGTAGCAAGGGACCCAAAACTGAACACAGTACTCGAGGTGCGGCCTCACCAGAGCCGAGTACAGGGGCACAATCACTTCCTTAGACCTGCTGGCCACATTGCTTCTTATGCAAGCCAGGATGCTGTTGGCCTTCTTGGCCACCTGGGCACACTGCTGGCTCATATTCAGCTGCCTATCAACCAGTACTCCCAGGTCCTTCTCTGCCAGGCAGCTTTCCAACCACTCTTCTCCCAGCCTGTAGCGCTGCTTGGGGTTGTTACGCCCCAGATGCAGGACCCGGCACTTGGCCTTGTTGAACTTCATGCAGTTGACCTCAGCCCATTGGTCCAGCCTATCCAGATCCTCCTGCAGAGCCTTCCTTCCCTCGAGCAGATCAACACACGCACCTAACTTGGTGTCATCTGCAAACTTACCGAGGGTGCACTCAATCCCCTCATCCAGGTCATCGATAAAGATATTGAAGAGGACTGGCCCCAGCACTGAGCCCTGGGGGACTCCACTAGTAACCGGCCTCCAACTGGATTTGGCTCCATTCACCACAACTCTTTGGGCCCGGCCATCCAGCCAGTTTTTAACCCAACAAAGCGTACGCCAGTCCAAGCCACGAGCAGCCAGTTTCTTGAGGAGAATGTTATGGGAAATGGTGTCAAAAGCCTTACTGAAGTCAAGGTAGACCACATCCACAGCCTTCCCCTCATCCACCAAGCGCATCACTTAGTCATAGAAGGAGATCAGGTTCGTCAAGCAGGACCTACCTTTCATAAACCCATGCTGACTGGGCCTGATCGCCTGGTTGCCCTGCAAGTGCCGCGTGATGACATTCAAGATAATCTGCTCCATGAGCTTCCCTGGCACTGAGGTCAAGCTAATAGGCCTATAGTTCCCCGGGTCTACCCTCCGGCCCTTCTTGTAGATGGGCATCACGTTTGCTAGCCGCCAGTCGACTGGGACCTCCCGTGATAGCCAGGACTGCCGATAAATGATGGAAAGCGGCTTGGCCAGCTCCTCTGCCAGTTCACTCAGTACCCTCGGGTGGACCCCATCCGGCCCCATCGACTTGCGTACATCCAAGTGTCATAGCAGGTCGCCAACCATTTCTTCATGGATAGCGAGGGCCACATCCTGCTCCCCATCCCCTTCCACCAGCCCAGGGTACTGGGTATCCAGAGAACAACTGGTCTTGCCGCTAAAGACTGAGGCAAAGAAAGCATTGAGCACCTCAGCCTTTTCCTCATCTTTTGTAACTAAATTTCCCCCCGCATCCAGTAAAGGATGGAGCTTCTCCTTAGTCCTCCTTTTTGTGTTGATCTCATGGCATAGCTATGATTTGGGAAAATAATCCTATTATGAAGAAGGTGAGTGATCTAAGAAAGAACATGGCCTGAAGTAAGAAAACACGTGAGACAGAATAAAGAGAAGAAATGTAAGAGGGACATAGAAATAAAAGAGTAGTCATATTTCACAATGTATTAAGGGAGTATATTTTATTTTTAGTATATCTTCCAGACCTATCCAACACATCGCATCTCATGGTAAGAAGATGTATAGAACCTATAAATAAATGAACAACAACCACAACAAAAGATCTACCCTAATTACATATTATATTTCCATGTATTTACAGATATATAGTATGCATAATATACAGATATGATATATGATATACGATATATGTTGAAATATGATATATGATATGATATAAAATCTAACTTGACTGTGAGACTGTCGACCTATAGTTCCTTGTGTCTTTCTTTTTCCCTTTTTAAAATGGGGATTATGTTTCCCCTTTTCCAGTCAGTGGGAACTTCACCGACCTGACACAATTTCTCAAATACGACAGACAGTGTCTTTGCAACTTCATCCACCAGTTCCTTCAGAACCTGAAGATGTATCTCATCAGGTCCCACGGACTTGTGCATCTTCAGGTTCCTTAGATGATCTCAGACCTGATCTCCTACAGCTGGTGGTTCTTCATTCTCTCAGTCCCTGACTTTGCTTTCTGCGGCTTGGGCTATGTAGCTGGAACTAGTCAGTGAAGAGAGAGGGAAAACAGTCATTGAGTACCTCAGCCTTCTTCATATCCCCAGTAACCAGGTCTTCCGTTTCATTCCAGAGGGGGGGCATAGTTTTCCTAGTCTTCCTTTTATTATTGACATACCTATAGAAGCCTTTATTGCTCTTCTTGATGTCCCTGGCCAAATTTAATTCTAAGAGGGCTATGGTTTTCCTAACTCAATCCCCAGCTGCTTGGACGACTTCTCTGTATTCTTCCCAGGCTATCTGTCCTTCCTTCCACCTTGTGGAAGACTTGTAGGTCTCCATTTTCTGCTTGAGTTTGGCCAGAAGCTCCTTGTTCATCCATGCAGGCCTCCTGTTTTTTTTTTGCCCAGCTTCCTCTTTGCTGGGATGCATTACTCTTGAGCTTGGAGGAGGTGATCCTTAGATATTAGCCAGCTTTCTTGGGCTCCTCTTCCCTCCAAGACTTTGTTCCATGGGACTCTACCAAGCTGATCTCTGGAGAGGCCAAAGTCTGCCCTTCCAAAGTCCAGGATAACAAGCTTGCTGTTTTCGCTCCTCACTGCTCTCAGGACCCTAAACTGTGGCCACTGCAGCCAAGGCTGCCCTTGAGCTTCACTTTCTCCACCAGCCCCTGCTTGTTGATGAGAAGAACATCCAGCAAAGCTCCTCTCCTCCTTAGCTCCTCTATCACTTGGAGAAGGATATTATCATCAGTGTATTTTCCAGGAACTCTTGTATTACCTATGCCCTGCTGCGTTGTCCCTCCAACAGATATCAGGGTGGTTGAAGTCCACCATGAGGACCAGGATTTGTAAACATCAGGCTACTTCCATCTATCTATAGAGGTTCTTATCTGTTTTGTCTTCCCGATCAGGATGTCTGTAGCAGATTTCTGCTATAATGTCCCCTGTCCCTGCCCTCCCTGTAATCCTGACCGGTAAGCTCTCTGTCAGCTCCTCACCCACCCCCAGGCAGAGCTCCGTGCACTCCAGCTGTTCATTGACAAAGAGGATGATGCCCTTTCCTTGTCTCCCCTGCCTGTCTTTCCTAAAGGTCCTTCCTAAAATTTTTCCATAAGTTTTGGACTATGTCAAATGCATGTGGATTCATAAGAAAATTCACTTTTTAATAATGCTAAAATATAATATGAAAAATATCAAAGTGTTAAAGAAATATTAGTTACAATATATTTGAAACTTACAGTGTTTGAAAAACAGATCCAAAGCAGAGAACATATTGCTTGTTTGCTCAGGATTACAGCTGCCTTTGACTCTAACTACTAAAAAAGAAAAGTCAGCTTTTCTCATGCAACTTGCAGTCCAAGGCTGCACCTAAATTTAGTGTTGCCCGTGGGCTTATGGAAGTCATTGTAGTTTAAAACTAGAAGAGCAAGGGTCCCAAAACTTGAGCTGAAAATATTTATTCCACATTAAATAAGAAGTTTAATACTTCCTATTTATAGATACTAATTTTAAAAACACAGAGTTAAAACTTTCATTTTTTTTTTTCCTTTTGTGTATCTTTTAGGTCCCAGTCCTGTATGCATATCCATATATCCATATAGGATGTATTGGTGTCTTGTTTGCAGGATTGGATGAGACTTTGATATAATGAATGGACTACACAGACAAGCCAGTCTTTTATCCTTCACCCTGGTTCCTATTGATTTACAAAAAGTTTTCTGCATCGCTGGAGTGAAGTCAGGAAGGGAGGCCGACACAACATTTCTTTCTGTCTATATTATCACTTGCAGTGATAATTTGGGATCTCAGCCAGTACATTTTCTCGGCACTAGTAAGGAAAAAAGACTAGGCATCCAATATACACGTCAGGAATAATTTTGTTGTTGTTGTTGTTGTTGGTTGGTTGGTTTTGTATGCCTGAGCTGTCCTTAGAAGTAGAACACAGAAGCAAATATGCACTTGGAGCTAAAAAAGAATGAAATTCACATGAAATTCACAGTTCATTATTACTGGTTGTCAAACTTCACTTCAGAGCACAAGCTATTCTTTCTTTCCATTTTTAACCCCATTTACAGACCAGGATCTAAGACACTGAGAGAAATTCCAGAGCTTTTCAAGGAAATGGACAATTACATTTTTACTTCCAGAGACAGCAGCTCACCTTATTCACCTTTCTTTTAGAACACAGAGCTAAATCTCAAGACTCTGCCCTGTATTTAGTAGCACCCTTTTTCAAAGCTTCATTGATCTTACTGGGTTTGTCCTCAAAGTATGGTAGATTTCAAAAGCTGTCTTCTTTTTAAGGACCAGAAACATTTCTCTGGTTCTATGTTTGACACATCCTCATATTATTTCAGAGTAAAATATGAATACGTGACAGCCTTTCCTGTCACCTGGTTTCTGAGAACAGAGAAACCGCTTGTATAGGCTAAAGAGGGCTCTGGGATACTCAAATGTGTTTTTCATCCTTTATTACTGGGGGACTGGATTCTTAGCTTTCCTTGTGAGGCACCGTGCTGTAATTTAGTCTCAACACAGCCAATGTAAATATATGCATCAGACTATCTCAAAGGAAATCAATATTTTTTTAAAAATGTCCTGATGTGTTAGGAACAAAAATGTTTACATTTCCGTGTGATGTGTGATATTTATTTTGTCTTTTAAAAAACAATAATAATACTGTCTTTGTAAAGATAGTTCCTATGATAATAAAACAACAACAAAAATGCAACTCTTGTCAATAGAGTTAAAAAAAAAAAAAAAGAACAATCAGACAGAAAGACATATTAATCTTCCTCCAATTTTAGTGGGCAAACTGCAGAAAAGAGATTGCAGAAAAAACTACAAGTCACAGTCATAGTGTAATTCACATTTTCTAGTTGGGGGGAATTGGAGGGGAGGGGGAAGGGGAACAGTAACAGTTGTGTAGTGTGATGATCATCTATAAACATTTCATTACTTTAATCTAAGCTTTCTTTTCAAGGAAGTCTCCTGCTATTACTTTTGCATGTTAATATAGTATACTAGTAGGATACTAGTCATGTCAGTGCAGGCACACAGCATTGAAATGTTAACTGTCCTTATGATTTCAATGATTGCTAATAGACAACGGGAGACACCCTAAGTGGCAGTGTTTTTCTGCTTATCAAAGCAGTCAGTAAAGGAGCCAGCATACTGATATCTCTACATTTTCCCTTAAAAGTACACTTCTCTTATCAGTACACTGATTAGTAGCATGGAAAGGGAGATTAAAAACTATAATAGAAGAGTATAAAAAGTCCATATCTTCCAAGTGAAATCATGTGTACCTGGGAATACTTCTGGAGACTGGTACATGATCAACTTTACTAGAAAACAGTGAGAATATTCCCTGCCACAGATTTGTTCTGTACTACCTAGCATTTTTCTAAACAGTTCTCAAGAATGGTTTGATTGTTGCAGGAAAAACTAAAGAACAATTGTTTAATAGACAATGTGCTGGCAACCATGATATTCCTGGGGCTAAAATAGCTATGCAGACAACATATAGTGTCCAGCAACATTCCTAAGCATGATTAATTTCTGAGAGTAGATATAACAAAACTCTTCATCAGATAATCCACATTGAGGATTTTGGATTCTGATATCCATAAAGGTATATGCGATGCAAAAATCCATTTTAATAGATGAGTTCTTTTTCATACAACGACAAAGAAGACTTCTTGATATGATCCTGGGCACCAATGAAGGTGAAATGGTATAACATTGTAACTACATTATGGCACTCTGTACCTACACCATTTTCCTAGGCATTTGAAAAATCTTAGAATAAAGAATTGCAGCTTTACATATGGTAAAACAAAATTTATTTTATATATGACTCTTAGTCTTTCATGTAACAAAACCACAAATACAAAAAATTTAGGTTGTCACGAAGCACAAATTCATAGAGATGCATGCATTAATAGTTCAAATCTTTCAATAGTTCAAACTCTTTCAATTGATAATAACCTCCCGAACTTTGGTCACTGAAATCTTTACTTCTTGGTGACCGAAATTAGTGACCTGAAAATTAGTGACCTAGAAACCCTACTTGTCATTTTATTAAACCCAAAGTAATTGTCCTCGGAATTCTCTAAACCTCGGTGTTCCTCATTCCTCTAAACCTCTGGTCCTCGTTCTCCCCTGTTGAGAGAATAAAGTTGGGTTCAAAAAAGAGCTCCTTTCATACTTCGTCTGCCACAAATAAATTTTGCAGATTTCTATTTGTCATCTCCAGAAAACATTCAGAGACATCTAATCTCATTCAGTCTTCCTCTTTTCCCATTTAACTACAGAAAACATCAAATCTTCCTAAATTGGTTCCTATTTAGAATATTTAACAGAAATTACCTGGACCAACTTTACTTATCAATCAATGGTCTTCTGAGAGTTAGTAATATTAGTTAGAAAAATAACAATATAGTTAGAAAAAGAAACAAACCAAGAACAATTTCTGAGTTCCGTACAACAGAAAAAAAATACAATAAAATAAAATCTATTTTTTAGGAAAATAAGGAAAATAGTAACTAGAAATAAATAATGTAAGGGGAGAAAATATGAGAACAGTTAATCTTGAAAAATGTACTTTTAAAATACATAATGAAGGAGGGAAGAAATGAAGAAAGGAAGAGGAAATATACATAAATGACACAAGCTAAACTGGAAAGTAACATGAAGCTCAGCAAGAAAAGGAGATAGAAAGAGGAAAATATCAAGGGGAAATGAAATAGAAAATGAGAAGAGGACAGAAAATGATAAAACCTTAAGCCTTCAGAAGGTTCATAAACCGTAAGGAAAAAGCAGGGAAAATTCTTCCAGGAATGATTATATGTGGTTAATGAAGAAAATGAAGACATAAAAAGAAAGAAAACAAAAATGAAGTATAGGAATAATTAATTGTATTATATTAGATGTATGTAGAATGAACTTACTTTTGGAGTCACAGAAGGATCTGTGCACTGATATGTGATATTCATTGTCATGAAAGAGTGAATAATGACCTGCCAATTTATACAGGTGATAAACATTTTTCCAAGAAAGTCAAAAAAAATGTGACTGCAAAATATTGCAGAAGCTGACTGTATTCAGGGATAACAAATGACAGAAATAACTCAGTGTTCATAAATTCAAAACATACGTGAAATTATTAGCTTAACTATGGAGATAGAATGATAGTCTTCAGACTATTAACTAAAATAATTTCAATATAACATTACATGCATTGTACCATAATAGTCAAAGGGATTGTGTTAGTTAAAATATGCACGTATATATACATGCAAAGTGCTTGATCTTCACGTTTTGGTTTATAAAATGATAAGCTGAATGTGAACTTGTCATTTAAAAGCTTCTAAATAAAATAAAACAAAAATAATAAAAATAGTCCTCCATTATATTTTTCACTGTCTTCATTTAAGTGAACACCTTATTTAATCTGCTTAATTTAATAGCAATATGTCACATAGATTTCTGCAACTGAAGGTCGTATAAATAGGTGACATCAATCTCAACGGTAAACAGATCTTGGAAAATAAGTTTCCATCAGTAGAGTGAATAAACAAGCTGCCATCAATAAAAAACAAAATACTCTCTAATCAGAGAGACACATGTGTTGATGATTCTGTTTCCAAAAACTGTGGGTCATGCTCCTCTAGATGAGGCATTAAAAATACCAGATGGTTAGGGGTGGTTGGTATAAAGAGTGGGTTTATTACTTCTGTTCATAATAACAAAATTTGATCATTATGCTTAGCAGAATAGATGTGTGAGTTTTTAAAATTCACTTGATAGCACACAAAGGGAGGTATGAAGCATAGTTTGGGAAATACTACTCTAAGGATCTGCAATTACAGTAGGGGCAATTTTTGTTTTTGTTGTTATTTGTTTGTTAAACAAATCAAAACAAAAAAATTGCCCCTACTGTAATATGTAATATATGTAATATAATATGTTTAGCCCCTCTCACATCCAAAGTAAAATGTTTGGAAGTTATTTTTTAAACATAACTGAATATGCTGGTTTTGTTGTTGTTTGTTTTTATTTTCTCTCCCTTCCTGGGTACTCTAAGTCTGCCCAGAAATAGAGTATTTACATCCTGGGGATTACACAATGAACACTTTTCTTGAGGTTTTCATGTTCTTATAGTAATGACAGTAATTCTAAAATTCTACACTACAAGAAAGAATAAAGCAAAATAAGGCAACAAATAAAAGCAACAATGAAACGGAAAAAAAAAAAATCTATGCATTTCCTGTGATCACTACTGACATTGCGATCAATTTTGTAGACATTCCTGTGGAAGCAATCATAGAATGGCTTGGACTGGAAGGAACCTTAAAGATCTTATAACTCCAACCCCTCTGACATAGGCAAGGATGCCACTAGATCAGGTTGGACGAAGCCCCATCCAGCCTGGCCTTGAACAACTTGGGATAGGGCAACCACAGCTTCTCTTGGCAACCTGTTTCAGTGCTTCACTACTCTTACAGTGAAGAATTTATTCCTAATGTCTAGTCTAAATCTATCCTCTTTTAGTTTAAGACCATTCTCCCTTGTCCTATCATTATCTACGTGGGTAAAGTGTCCTTCTCTACCTTTTCATAAGACCCCCTTCAGTATTGAAAGGTTGCAATGAGGTCTTCCCGGAGCCTTCTCTTCTGTAGGCTGAACAGCTCTCTCAGCTTTTCTTCATAGGAAAGCTGCTCCAGCCCTCTGATCATCTTTGTAGCCCTACTCCTTGCTCTAACAGGTCCACATCTTTCTCATGCTGGGGGGCCCAAACCTGGAAGCAGTAATCCAGGTGGGACCTCACAAGGGCAGAGTACAGGGGTACAATCACCTCCCTCACACCTCTTTTGATGCAGTCCAGGATACAGTTGGCCTTCTGGGCTGCAAACACACACTGCTAGCTCATGTTGAGCCTTTCATCCACCAGAAACCCCCAGTCCTTTTCTGCAGGGCTGCTCTCAAGGAGTTCTTCTCCCAGTCTGTACTCCTGTCAGGGACTGCCTCGGCCCAAGTGCAGCACCTTGCACTTGGACTTGTAGAACCTCATGTGGTTCACAGGCTCCCAATTCTCCAGCCTGTGCAGGTCCATTTAAATGGCACCTCTTCCTTCTTTGGTATCAGCCGTACCACTCAGCTTGGTGCCATCTGCAAACTTGCGGAGAGTGTACTCAAAATTGTTAAGTACCTCTGACTTCTATACATACAAATCTTAAATGAAATGTTTGAATGAATCCCATCTTTATAATTAGTTATGATGAATACAATCCCAATGTATGATCAGTATACAGGAGGATCACATAGTGTGTATTTTCTGCATTTCAAGAAACCACTTCTGCTGTGTTGGACAACTGCTACTTTAATCAGCTCTGACTAGCACAAAAATTGGAACAGCGTTCTTTCTTTGCTCATACTATGGAGCATCCAAGACAGTGACAACAGTGGGTATTTGGATCACAAACAAATAATAATAAAAAAAAGCCATTTTTAGATCTTATTTGGTGTATTGAAGTTACTATTTGTCTACATCTGTTACATTTTTAAAATAATTTGAATTATTTTTAGGTACATACCTCCTTAACTTCTACTTTTTTCCATGTTTGTTGTTATGCTATCTTCATAATCCACATTTTTCATAGCTTAACAGGGAAATAATTTTATTAGCTCTATGAATTTCAGTGTTTCTTAAGAACTGAATGCTAGAGAGTATCTCAGCAAAATCCCCAGAATCGAGGAACCTTATGCATTAACAAGAGTAGAAAGGAAGAGAAACACATTTTTTTTGTTAACAAAGTAGGTTTCTGTGACCAGAAGTAATTGCTACATTACATCTGAGCAGTAATTGCACTGCTCTGTGGCAAAAATATGATTTTTACATAGCATTATAAAAACCACATCTTAAATTAACCCCATCAAAATAGGGGCTATAATAGGGAAATACATGTCATAAACAAACATAAGTTACTTTTTTTTTTTTTTTTTAATGGCAACGCACTTCACAGTTTTTGTTACCCAGGGAATGAATATCAAAGCAGTTTGTATAAACAGTTTGAGTAAACTTGGGGATGAGGCTCTTGATTGTGTGAATGGCTTGTTTTTGTTTGTTTTATAATTTGAATTGTCTATGTCTGTAGTAAATTGTTTTCAGCTAATTCCTTGCAGCTGTTACAAAATTACAGGCTCTGCTTTCCAAGGCCACTTAGGGAAAAGAAAACTAGTGCTATTTAACCACTAATCTGACTATGTAATGATCTGAATGAAAAGAGGAAAATCATTTGGTATTTCTAGTTGTACAACAGAGTCTGTGCCAGCTAATCATGTGACTGAATGGCTACAGTTTACTTACTGTGAAAAGTAAAGAATAATATATTTATTTATAAATAATAAGATCTTAATAAATAAATTGGTAAATTTTATAAATATTGGTAAATGATAATTTTGGTCTTTTGTTCAGTAACAGAAGAAGGGTTAGCCAAACCATTTTAATAGTAGCCAGAAGTAGCTGAAACATAATATCTTCAGTAGTAGCTGAAGATGTAAAGGTCATGATCATAAACTGACTTCAGTTACTGGATTCAGTGCAAACACTAATGTACTCATATGTATAGAGTTCATTTGAGTATCTTCAGATTATTTCAGACTCATTAGCCATGTCTTTTGCAATATTTAAATGTAAGAACTAATAGATTTTTTTTGAAGAGTTTCCAGAATAACAAGGACTATCAAAGAAATCTTAAAAATAATAGATGTTTAGTTTTATGACCTGATAATCTAGACTACAGAAATGTGACTGCTTTTTCTTATTCTTCCCAGACCAACTGATTTCACAATCACAAACCATCAGCCCTGTTATCTCTTCCAAAACTACTAATACTTTTGAAAATCATGTGTACTCACATGATACATATTTCATCTGCGAAGAGAAAGAAGGATGTTTTATTTATATATATAACATATATAAATGTAATGTTATATATATATATTATATAGTGTTATATAATTACCTATGCCTATTATTTTCAAAAATGTCTTTTGGGGCTCAGCTCTTTCGAAGTTGATAGTCAATAATGCTCTTTTATTTTCCTTTTACATAGTAATGTTGCTGTATGTACCACTGCATTAACAAAGTTACTTTTCTATCAATATAGTCATTATATATCATATATATATATGATATATATATGATATCTATATGATATATAAGTATGATATATCATAATATATATATCATACACAAGGACGTGGACTTTTGTTATTTCTGGAAGCCATGTGACATGTGACCTGGATATCTTTAAGTAAGACTAAAGACAGATATTCCACAACCTCATAAAATAATCTATTTGATTGCAGGGGTTTTGTTTGTTTGTTTGTTTGTTTTGTTTTATTTTGTTTTGTTTAGAAAATGCTCTCTAATATTTAACTTGAAAACTCTTGGCTGCAAGGTAATCCTATGGATCCCACAATTATTTTTGCAACAGCCTTCTCTATTTGTCCCAAGACTGTCTCCTTCCGATTTCTCTGCTCTGGGCAAAAACACCAAAAAAAAAAAAAAAAAAAAACCACATTTCCTTACACTTTCTTGCAAGGCATCATTACTAAATTTCAGATAACTATTTCTCTCTGAGGACAGTCTTCAATTTGTTCATTTCTTAACAGAAGGGCAATACCCAAAACTGGACACAACTCCAGATGAGCCTTAGCACTGCTTAGAAAAGAGAAAGACCTGCTTCTCACATCATACATTCTTTACGTTTGCTGTTATGTCACAGACAGTGTTATATCTTCTGTGAGAAACTACATATATTATTCATATTCAACATAATATCCACAATACCCCATGTGCTTTTCTGAAGGACACAATGCCAAGCCAATGGTTTCTAAAGCTGTGTTTGAGCAAGTAATTATTTTTCCATTAAAAAATACCTTTTATTTGTTGTTGAATTTCATTCAGCTTCCTCTTTTGTGTGTGTGTGTGAAAATGATTTATTTTCTTTTAATTTTGATCCGTTTATTGAGAAGATTTTCAGTTTGTTCCTGCTTTATGCCATAGCTAAGCGTATTTTCTATACCATCAGTCAAAACATTAATGAAATAATATGAATAAAATCAAGATGGAATCCTGAATGACCTTGTTTACTCACAGAATTGTAGAATCATAGAATCATAGAATGGCTCAGATTGGAAGGGACATTAAAGATCATCTAGTTCCAAGCACCATGCCATGGGCAGGGATGCCACATACTGGATCAGGTTGCCCAGGGCCCTATACAGCCTGGTCTGGAGCACCTCAAGGGACAGGGCATCCACAACCTCTCTGGGCAACATGTTCCAGTGCCTCACCACCCTATGAGTGAAGAATTTTCCCCTAATCTCTATTCTAATTCTCCCCTCTTTTAGTTTAAAACCATCCCCCCTTGTCCTATCATTATCTGATCGAACAAAAAGTTTCTCTATCTTTTTTATAAGCTCACTTTAAGTACTGAAAACCCGCAATGAGGTCACCCCCGAGCCATCTCTTCTGTAGGCTGAATTGCTCCAGGTCTCTCAGCCTTTCTTTGCAGGAGAGGTGTTCCAGCCCCTTGATCATCTTCTTGGCCTTCCTCTGGACTCACTGTTACAGATCCACACCTTTCTTGTGCTGGGGCCCCTGGATCTGGATGCAGTACTCCAAGTGGGGCCTCAGTGTCCATGGAGCTCTAGTCTATGTCAGTCTCTGAACCCTAACCCTAAACTTAATGATGGAGGTATGCTTAGCCAGAAATCTCAAGCCATCATGGACCTGCTGGAGAAAGCTGTGAGGGGACAAATCTTTCTGAAGTCCTGTGGTTACCTTGGCATGCCTTTTTCAGGGAATCTGGGCTATGCCTCTCTCTAGCCCTAATCTTAACTCTAATGTGTTGTGGTTTAACCAGGCTGGCAGCTAAACATCACACAGCCGTTCGCTCACCCTCCCCCCTCCCTCTCTGGGATGGGGGAGAGAAACGGGAAAGTGAAGCCGGTGAGTTGAGATAGAGACAGTTTATTAAGACAGGAATATAATAATAACAATAATAACAATAATAGTGATACTGATAATAGTATTAATAATAATAATGTGTAAGAAAACAAGTGATGCACAATGCAATTGCTCACCACCCGCTGACCGATGCCCAGCCTATCCCCGAGCAGCCGGCCCCCCACCCCGGCCAGCCACCCCTATATATTGTTTAGCATGACGTCAGATGGTATGGAATAGCCCTTTGGCCAGTTTGGGTCAGCTGTCCTGGGTCTGTGCCCTCCCAGCTCCTGCTGCACCCCCAGCCTGCTCGCTGGCAGGACAGAGCGAGAAGCCGAAAAGTCCTTGGCCTGGTGTAAACACTGCTCTGCAACAATTAAAACATCAGCATGTTATCAGCGCTCTTCTCATCCTAATCCAAAACATAGCACCCTACCAGCTACTATGAGGGAAAATTAACTCTGTCCTAACTGGAACCAGGACAAATGGTAGAGTTGGACTCAGGTGGAAGTCACAGGCATCATCATTAGTTTGCATATGAAAGCTGTGAGGGGATATATATTGTTGTAGTACTTCCCTTGGCATGTATTTTTCAGCCCTAGTCTTGGAGCTTTAAGCATTGTCACTTTCTGAATGCTAACCTTAATAGTAGAGGTGGGCTCAGCCAGAGCTCACAATCACCATCATTGGCCCAGAGGTCAAAGCTGTTAGGGTACAAAGCTTGCCGTAGTATGGTGCTTACTTTGTCATACCTTTAGCAGCCCCAGTATCATTGGAATTCTAGGTTATGCCACCCTCTGAATCCTAAGCCAAACCCTAATTGTTTAGGTGGGCTCAGCAAGACCTCTCAAGCATAATCACTGACCCAGAGCAGAAATATGTGAGGGGCCAAGTCTTGCTGTAGTCTCTTGCTTCCCTTGCTGTGCCTTTTTCAACCCCAGTGTCCCTGGGGCTATAAGCTTTGTCACAGTCACTTGGATTGTTCAACCTAGAGAAGTGAAGACTGAGGAGAGGCCTCATGACACCCTACAGCTTCCTCATGTGGGAAGCAGAGGGGTAGGTACTGATCTCTTCTCTGTGGTGGCAGCAAGAGGACTCAAGCAAATGCATGGAGCCACAACAGGGGAGCTTCAAGCTGGAATTTTTGGTTGTCCTGTCAAGAGCCAGGCATTGGGCTCAATGATTCTTGTGGGTCCCTTTCAATTCAGGATATTCTACAATTCTATGATTCTGTGAACTCTACTCTGAACCCTAACCCTAATCATCATAGAGGTGGGTTAGGCTGAAGTATTAACGTGCCATCACTAGGAATAGTTTGCGGGGGGGGGGGGGGGGGGGGGGAACAAATCTTGTTACAGTCCGTTGTTTCTTTTTGCATGTCTTTAGCAACCCTGGTTCCTCTTGGGTTTTATACTTTTTTCAGCCACATTGTCTTAGGAGTTCTTGTCTATGTCAATGTTTGAACCCTAACCTTAACGGTAGAGGTATGGCAATCCAAACATCTCAGGCACAATTCCTGGTCTAGAGGAGAAATTTATGAGGAGACAAATCTTTTTGCAGTCACTTGTTTCCTTTGGCATGTCTTTATCACTCCCAGTGTTCCTGGAGCTCTAGGTTTTGTTGCTTTCTGAACCCTAATCGTAGAGGTTAGCTGAACTGTGTTAAGTGAAGTAGAGAGCACAATAACCTCCTTCAGCTATTCTGGCCCAGGACCACTCCTGCGCATCCACTGGAGCCCATGTGGGTGCCTGTGGATCTGGGATCTCTGCCCAGCTTGGGGGATGTGGCTGCCCCTTTCCCTTTTACAAAGACAGGGTTAAGAAATGATTTAATGAGAAAAGGTATAAGAAGATAGGACAGACTATGGCAATGGAGTTGGAACTAGATCATCTTTGAGGTTCCTTCCAACCCAAGCCATTCTATAATTCTAGGTGTAGATACTGTCTTTCTATATAATATTACAATATGGAGCTCTCGGGCACCAGAGCTGGTCCAGTGGAAGAAGCTCTGACCAGACAAATCTTGTTGCAATCCCGTGCTTCTCTAGGTGTGTCTTTTTCAGCTCCAGCCTCCTTGGAGCTCTAGGCTTTGTCACACTCTGAACCATAAATCTAATCTTAATAGAAGAGGTAGGTTGAAATGCAGCTCTCAGGCACCATCAGATATGAAAGCTGTGATGGGATAAAACTTGATGCAGTTGCAGTCCTGTATTTCCCTTAGCATGTATATTTCAGCCCCAGTCTCGTTGGACTTCTAAGCATTGTCACTCTCTGAACTCTAACCCTAAGTGTAATGGTAGGATAGCTCAGTTGGAGCTATCAGTCAACATCACTAGACCAGAACTGAAAAATGTAACAAGTCTTGTTTATAGTCCCATGATTCCCTCAGCATGTCTTTAGCAGCTTCAATGTCCTATGGAGCTCTAGGCTATGTCACTCTCTTAACAATAACCCTAATCCTAACCCTAAGGGCAGAGGTATTTTGAGCCTTATCTTTCAGGCACCATTACTGACCCAGAGAAGAATTCTGTGAGGGGACAAATCTTGTTGCAATTCTGTGTTTCCACAAGACTCTAAACTCTAAGAAGTCATTCTCTGAACCTTAACTGTAATGCTAAATCTAATGGTAGAGGTGAGCTGAGCTGGAGGTCTCACAACAATCATTGACACAGGGGAATACACAAAATTCTTTAGAGATATGTGTTCAGTTTCAGGGCTGTGATATTGTTTGCATCACTGAGACTTTGTCAGATGACTCCCATAACTGTAATGATATGGCAGGATACTGGTTCCTTAGGAAGAACTGGTTGCTAAGACAAGAAGAGTGTGCCTTCCTGTGTGTGAGAGAGCAGCTGGGATTTATGGATATGTGTCTACAGGAAGATGTGAAGCTTCCAGAGAGTTTATTGTTCAGAATTAAAGAAAGGACAAGTTTAGGCAATGTTACTGTTTCAGGCCATATGAAGGTAGAACAAGTAGGTAGGTCATTTACAGACAGATATTCTCATGAGGTACTTCATCCACTGATGTCTGTTGAAGGGAAAACACAATAGGTCATAAATGGTGGAAAGGTTTAGCTACTGAGTCCTTTCTTTGCTTCAGTTTTTACCAGTAAGACAAGCCCTCTGGAATCCCAAGTACAAGAAACCACAAGGTAAAACTGGAGCAAGAAAGATGTGCCCTTGATGGAAGAGGATCAGGGAATGCTTAAACAAATTGGACATGCATAAGTCCATTGGCCCTGATGGGAGTGGACTGATTTGAGTCCTGATGGGCCCTGATTTCCCTCACAAGTGTTAAGGGAAATGTCATGTGTCACTGGAAGACTAATCTTGATAATCCTTGATTGATTGTGGAAACTGGAAGAAATATCTGAAGACTGGAGGAAAGCAAATGTCAATCCTATCTTTAAGAAGAACAAGAAGAAGGACCTGTGGAACTGCAGGCCAGTCAGACTCACCTTGATCCCTAGGAAGGTGATGGAGTAGCTAATTCCAGAAACCATTTCCACACACATGGAAGACAAGAAAAACAGCAGGAGTAGTCAGCATGGATTCAATAAGGGGAAGTCATGCCTGAAAAACTTGATAAGTCTCTATAATGAAATGGCCTGATGTATGAGGTGAAAGCAGTGGATGTTTTCAGCCTGGACTTTAAGGCCTTTGATGTCTTTGACACTGGCTTCCATAAAATTCTCATAGACAAGCTGTTGATGAATGGGTTGGATAGCAGACACTGAAGTGAATCAAAAACTGGTTAAATGAATGGGCCCAGAGGGTAGTCATTAGTAATTCAAAGTATAATAGGAGACCAGCAACCAGCACTGTACTCCAGGGATCGGTACTGGGTCCAGTCCTTTTTAATGCTACTACATTAATGATTTGGTTGATGGGGCAGAGGGTACCCTCAGCAAGTTTGCAGATGACACAAAACTATGTGGAACCATTGATTCACCAGTTGATTGTTCTGCCATCCAAAGGGACATGGACAGACTGGAAAAATGGACTGAAAGGGTCCTCATCAAGTTCAGCAAGGAAAAAAAAAGTCCTGCACCTGGGAAGGAACAAACCTATTCACTAATATATGCTAGGGCCTATCCAGCAGGAAAGCATCTTGTCAGAAAAGGCCCTGGGGGTCCTGGTGGACACCAGGTTGAACATGAGTCAGCAGTATGCCCCTGCTGCTAAGAAAGCCAGTTACATCCTGAGCTGCATTAGGTAAAATACTGTCAGCAACTTGAGGAAGGTGATCCTTCTTCTTTATTCAGCATCAGTGAGGTCACATCTAGAGTTCTATGTCCAATTCTGGGTTCCCCAGTGCAAGAGAGACATGAACATACTGTAAAGAATCCTATGTATGGTCATTAATATGATGAAGGGACTAGAGCATCTCTCCTATGAGGAAAAGCTGAGGGAGCTGGGACTCTTCAGCCTAGAGGAGAGAAGGCACAGGGTGGAATCGTATGAATGTCTATAAACACCAGAAGGGAGGGTGCAAAGAGAACAGAGACAGGCTCTTTTTAGTGTTGCCCAGTGACAGGACAACAGGCAATGGGCACAAACTGAAACTCAGGGCATTCTGACATCAAGAAAACACTTTACTGTGAGGGTGACTGAGCACTGGAAGAGATTGCCCAGAGAGGTTGTGGAGTCTCCCTCCCTGGAGATGTCCAAAAGCTACCTAGACATGATCCTGGGCAACCAGCCATAGGTGGCCCTGTTTGAGCAGAGAGGTTGAACAAGATGAGCTGCAGTAGAGCTTCAACTTTCCAACCTTGATCATTCTGTGATTCAGATGAGATAGTTGTGAAGTGGGTTAGCAGAAGATCTATATGTCGTAATAAAAAAAAGTTATTAAATAATATTTTAAGTAAATTTTACTGTCAGTAGACTTTTTTTTTTTTTTTTTACTGACTGCTCTTGTAGGAATTAATTTTGTACAGAAATAATTGAGTAAACATTAGAAAGTGGATTTTTAAAGGAATTCAGAAGGGAATTTAGGATTTCTAAAATTCTGCTTAAAGAATAAGTGTATCACATTCTAGCAAAATGTTTTTCAATTCTATTTAATTATGAATGGTTGTATGATTTTTTTTTCATATTTGTAATAAAAGAATAGGCAATATCCCAATATTCTTACTCAAGCAAAGATTCAGTTTGTGTTCTCCTTGTATAAAGACTAGCTAAGTGCAGAATGAAAGTATGAAGGTATTCAACAGAACTTATTCTTGACACTGTAGTTCTATGTCTTACACGATTTTATTTTTTAGTAAGCATTTCATACATATTGTTTTATGTATGTATAATGTGTATGTATGTATAATGTATATATAATAATATATAATATATATATGTATATATAATAATATATAATAATCAGTTACTTATTAATGCTTGTATTGTCAGCATTATCCTGCATTTAACTTTTGGCATTTCGTGTAGTGACTTAACCATAATTTCTATCTCTCTTTATTTTTTTCTTTTAAATTTAAATGGTATTCTAGTTTTAAATGACATTTTAATCTTGCATCATGACTTCTAAAGACTGTAAGAACACCACTAATTACTAATTTCTACATCACAGCTGCTAAGATTGTTTCTTTCTCATATAAAGAAGTTTCTTATTTGTTTAACAATAATAAGTATTATAATTATACAGTTGTTAGCTAATGTATTAGTTAAATTTCTATTTAAAGTAAATTTTCATTAAATTTTTGATGTTGTGTATGTGCTCACTGAAGAATATTAATGCAGAAATGAATGTTCATAATGACTGTATAGATGAGAGTGTTAAAAATATGGTTAGATCTTTTTTAGCATTCCATCCACAAGTTCATATTTGTACTCGTATTTGTACTCATTTTGTATGTATGAAATATGTATGAAGCATAAAATGTTTAGTAGAAACTGTCATATTTTTATCTTCAGGTAAAGTTGTTAAAGTTGCTAATGAGATACCTGTGCACACCTGGATCAGTAGAAGAAGGGTAATAGTATCCTGTACTTTAGAAAAATCAGCCAAGTTTTCCTAAGGAAAGTGTACAGATGATGAATTGTGGTGACTTCACCCTGACAAGCAGCTGAACTTCACCATAATCACTCTCTTACTCTGCCTCCTCAAAGGAAGAAGGGGAGAAAAAGGGCTCAAGGATGGAGAAAAGACAGGGAGATCACTAACCAGTTACTGCCTTGGGGAAAGCAGAAAATGTAGGGAGATTAATATAACTCATTTTCTATTGTTAACTGACTAGAGCAGTAAGAAAATAAAAGCAAATTAAAAACACCTTTCCCTCCACCTACCCTCTTTTATGCCTTAGAGCACCTCCTTCCCCTCCTTCTTTACTAATCCCAGGGCCTGTAGGAATCTCTCTATTTTTTCTCTTTCCCAGTTGCTGTTGCTCAGCAGTTAGCAGTTTTCCCCTTAAATATGCTCTCACAGAAGTGCAAACAGTGTCAGACATTGGCTTAGCTACATGTCCCTTTTGAAACTGGCTGGATGTGGCTCTTATATGACATGGGGAAGCTTCTGGACTCTTCTCACAGAGGCATCCACTGTAGCCTCCCCCACTAAAAAATCTTGACATGTAAACCTAATACAGTTATACTCCAGGCATATAAGTTTATCAAATGAATAGTTGAAAGTGCATGAAATTTTTAGCAGGTATATCTGCCTGCCCTGTGCCTTACCCTTCCAAATGTTTTGCCAAGCTGTGTGTCCTGCTTGACAGGGCACAGCTTCCAAAAGAGCTGAAGAAAGCTCATAATTACACCTTCTGAATTTATATACTTTAAGCAATGACATAGATTTGTGCACACTCAGCAAGTTTGCAGATGATACAAAGTCGAGTAGTGGTGCAGTTAGTACACCAGAGAGAAGGTGTGCCATACAGTGGGACCCTGACAGGCTTGAGAAATGTATCTATGTGAACCTCATGAAGTTCAACAAGGTCAAGTGCATCATCCCACACCTGGGCTGGGGCAATCCCCTGTATGAGTAGAGACTGGATGATGAATGGGTTGAGAACAGGCCCACAGAGAAGGCCTTGGTAAAACAAATGAATAAAAAAACTAGATATGAGCCAGCAATGGGTACTTGCAGCCGAAAAAGCTAAGTGTATCCTGGACTGCATAAAAAGAGGTTGAGGGAGGTTATTTACCCCTTCTACTCCATTTTTGTGAGACTCCACCTGGAGTACTTCTAGCTCTTGTGTCTCCAGTAGGAAAAAGCCATGGACCAGTTAGAGTAGGTCCAGAGGAGGACCACAAAATGATCAGAGGACTGGAACACCTCTCCTATGAAGAATGGCTCATAGTTTGGGTTGCTCAACCTGGAGAAAAGAAGGCTCTGGGGAAACCTTACTGCAGCCTTTCAATATGTAAAGGGAGCTTATAAGAAAGATCAAGAAACACTTTTTACCAGGGCCTATAGTGACAGGACAAGGGGTAACATTTTTAAAGTAAAAGAGGGTAGATTTAAATTGGATAAAAGGAAGAAATTTCTTATGATGAGAGTGGTGAAACACTGGAACAGGTTTCCCAGAGAATTTGTTGATGCCCAGAGATTTGTTGCTGATTGGATGTGATCAAATTCAAGTTGGATGGGGCTTTGAGCAGCCTCATCTAGTGGAAGATGTTCTTGCCCATGGCAGAATGGTTGAACTAGATGATCTTCAAAGGTCCCTTCCAATCCAAACTGTTCTATGATTCTATGATTAATTCTTTTTTCCAAACATTCAGAGTTAATCCATTCTTTATAAAAGAAGATATTTAGTTAATGGCTCTTAAAATTTTATTTATCTGTTGTTCTTCATGGAAGGAAGGAAAAGTGAAAAACAACCACTGAAGGTTAATTATTTATTTATTTATTTTCCCCCCCTTTCTGAATCACTGATGACATAAAAGCAAAAAAGGACAAAATTCACATGAATTTTGACTTGATTTGACATTACAGGGCCACACTGGAAATGAAATTTATTTGCTATTATTAATACTAGTCATTCACATACCTCAGTAATATGACATACAGTAATGGATAAACGTTCCATTTTAGGCCAGATATTTCATAAGTAGAAAATAAGAAAAAATATTAAAGAGAGAAGGAGTAAATATGTAATAATTTGTACAACATATTCATAGTACTCATCTGTGCTTCGTGAGATCCATTTACAATTACACTGTGGGGAAAAAATATATGTATATATGTGTGTATATATATATATCTCCTCTCTCTCTCTCTATATATATATATATCCTCTTTTACTATATTTCCCCTTATTGTTATAATTGTGAAATATATGTTTTTTAAAATTATTTTTTAAAAGATCCTGCTCACAACTAGAATGCTTACCCATTTCTCTTGGACCATATAAGCTGGTAATAGATTTGGTAATGTCAATCAACGCTAGCAAAATCTGATAGCGATTAGAAACCTTAGTATATTTTTAATTAGAAACTGCAAGAAGTATGAGAAGTGCATGTTTATAAAAGAACAGTGTATCTTGAGGGTAAAATAATTCTGTATAAAATATTGATATTTTCACTGAGTATTTTGTTGAGAAAAGTGATTTAAGGAAAAAGTAAACTATAACAGAAGTGCTCTAAAAACTTGGAATGCTGAATCGAGTAATATGTACTGAAGAGCTTATGTCCACTAATGTATTGCAGTGCAGTTGGTAAACTCACTTACGTCACATAAATTCTTTTTGTTGTTGTTGTTGGTGGTGGTGGTGGTCACAATCACAGAAACATAGAATCATCTAGGTTGGAAGAGACCTCCAAGATCACCTAGTCCAACCTCTGACCTAACACTAACAAGTCCTCCACTAAACCATATCACTGAGCTCTACATCTAAATGACTTTTAAAGTTTTGTTTTAAAGTTTTTTTTAAATGACATTTTAAAGTCACCTCCAGGGATGGTGACTCAACCACTTCCCCAGGCAGCCCATTCCAATGCCTAACAACCTTTTTGGTAAAGAAGTTCTTTATAATATCCAACCTAAACCTCCCCTGCCTGGTGCAACTTTAGCCCATTCCTGTCACTAGGCACGTAGGAGAATAGACCCACCTCACTATAGCCTCCTTTAAGGTACCTAAATAGTGAAAGGTACCACAATGGTGAAAATTCATACCACTCCACATGATAAACAAATTTAAACTTTTAGAAAAGATTAAGGTGGCATAAAAGAAAAGCAAGGGAAACACATAGTAGTAATTAGTTCTGGTCCTCTTGTTTCCCTTATAATTGTAACTCTGTGCAGATTTGTTCTAAAATTAAACCTGGAGCCTCAGATACTGTTTGTATAGGATGCTAGATTCTTATTTATTTATTTTGTTTTTAATTTAATTTATCAGAGTCCTACATTATATATCCATTGCATACAAAATTACTTTTGCATCATTTATATTCTACCTACCCTCCTGCATAATGTTTTATCTGCAAAACACTGGATGAAAATTAGATTATATTTACTATTTTTCATGCTAATTTCCTGAGAATCTTCACCTCTTATGTCTTGTACAAGTTGAAACCTATTTTATTGACCCCATAGATCTTTTCAAGTATTCTTCTTTTTCCAGAGTGGAGTAATATGTTTCTTTGTTTTCTCTTGAAAGGCTAGTGCTGCTAATCCTTCAATAAGTAATAGAAATTATTTTAAATAACAAACAAATAAATAAATAAATAGGAAATCAGTTTAAATAAATTCTTTGATCCTGGCTATTGCATTGAGTAAAAAGGTGTTTTATAGTCATTTGATTTAATGCATCAGGTTTTTAAACACCTTAGGTATGTCTATTTTTATTTATTTCTATTGTAATATTCTAATTCATCTTTCCTCATTTAAGGTTCTGTCTTCCATAAAATTTATTATTTGCTTTCCTGAATATATTAGGATTCATTTCCAGCTTCACTAACAGTTTGAAGCTGTTAAAAAAATAATAATAAAAAAGTAGAAACAGAAATAAATATATACATATATATAAAACTTTTTTCATTAACAAACAAGATTTCCACTAAACATCTTCAATGCAAATATACTACCAATGTAAATCACCTTTTTCTTCAGAATTATGTAAGATTTTCTCTGCCCTAACATCTTGGTTTGTTCAACAGATATTCAGAAAGGATTTGATTTTCATGCTCTTAATAGTTCATTTGCTGTTTATTTCAGATGTTTTAGATTGCAGCCTCTCAGCACTCATGTACGACCTTTCTGCAAAGTTGCTGTTTTAACCAGAGTTGATTTAATTGCAGCATTGAACTTTAACTTCTGTAGAGTCATAATCCAGTCATTTGATGCATATGCAGTTATCTTTCTTGTAGTCTGCAACAAAAGTATCCTATTGATATGCAAAACTGACTGGTCAGGTTTCTGATCCAAAAGAATATAAAATGTTTTTACAGTGCTGTCTTGCTTTTTAGTCTTAAGAAGACATTCTGTGACATTATTACAAAAGTTTTCTAGCTCTCTCCTACACATACACACACCTAACAGAAGATTTTAAAATTAAATAGAGATACCTCAGCAAGTCAAAAGGTCACATTTACATTATCTTTCACTTTGGTAACTCAACACAAAAAAACAACAAACATGATGTTCTTCACCAGGGTTGGAGGACAGTGAGATCTTTCAGGATCTCAGTAAAAAATGCTTGACAACAAACTGCATAACAAAATAGTTGTTCAAATAAGATAGAATAAAAAGAAGAATATAGACAGGAAGTGAATTTAACATCTGTTGAGGCACTGGGATTTCCACTATCAAGCAGCATCAAATGGTCCTGGATAGATTTTCCCACAGCACTCTGAGCAGATTCTGTTCATGGAGAGGTTTCCCCACTGCAGAACAAAAGACTGCCTCTTTTAAGCACATATGTATTTTAAAACACTAATCAGTTAAAATACGTGGCACATCAATAAGAGGAACAGGAACCAAAGTTTCCCTAGGATATATGTTAATGTGTATCGAATGTCAGCTCTGGACAGTAAGCATAGTCAATGTCTGCAAAGGACATTTAATCATATGTGGTGGGAGCATTCTAATTGAATTGACTGACCTGAAGTACAACACAAGTTGCTGAGTATTGGAAGTTTGATGCAATACATTGATCCAGTTTGCTCAACTAAAAGATGCAATTATTTTGATAGGAAGGAGTATCATCTTAAAAAATTGTGTTATTATTTTGTTACACACAGCTATACCATCACTGGGTTTAATCCAATTGCTACAATATTGAATTTGAAATAAAAAAAATGTAAGCTACTTTGGGGAATGGAAATGGAACACTCTGTTGTCTGTATGGTGCCATGGAAGTCAAGCATTTAAGAGAGAAATAGCTATTACCTAAACAATGGTATCTTGTGCTTTTCAAGGTATGGAGGCATGGAGGCCTCAACATGGAGCTGAAAGCACCGGACCTATGGGTGTCCTCTGCCATTCTGGAAGGGCAGTTGCTGGTCTGCACAGGTAATGCACTAAATCAAAAGTGGCATATGTTTATGTTTGAATCTTCTCCTTGCAATTTGATTTAAACCCATTTAAGTTAAAGGGAATGTTTTTGTTAGCCTCAATAAAATTTTAAGGAATGTTCAGTGAAGGAAGCAACTATTAGAACAGACCAGAAGCATTCCTTGAGACCCTGTCTGCTTCACAACCAGTCTTTAAAGGTACTATGACAACATACTGTGAGCTTTAATTATGTATTTTGATTGTCAAATTTTATTTATCTTCCACATATATGTACTTAATGAAAGCTGACTCAATAAAGATTGAATGTTTGGTTGAAAGCATTAAGACAGGCATACCTATTCCAAAAATACAATTGTTTTTGCTTCTATGAAAATTTCTGACTAATGTAACAGGAGAAAGTCATTGTTTATTGCTTATTCATTTGCAGAGAGAACATTACTATCATTCCCAACAAAATTATCCTGGTTATTTATTGAATTTGTGCGTTAAGTAATTTTGCAGCAAGGTAAATGCAAATCGTCAGTATATACTATTGGAATTCTAGTTGCATTATGTATAAAGTATTGATATCAACAAAAAGAAAAAGCTTGTATGTAAGGCCAAATATCTGACTTTCAAAATCACGTAAATCTTAACAATCTAAACAAAGATTAGTGTAGATTTCTGTAAGACAAAAAGAGAAAATAAACAATACTATTACAGGAAAAATACAGTAGCAGTAATTGTAGTAACAAGAACAATAATGTTAAAATTATATTTTATTTTTCCTTCCAGCCTTACTGATTCTATGATTCTAAACCAAATGACAGCAAAGCTCAAGAAGAGTTCGGAGAAAATGATCCTGACAACCTGCTTTCCAAGGGCCTTGAAAATTTTGCTTCTGGCTTGTTACTAACAATGGTAATATAGTATCACTTTGATACAACACCACTGCTGGTCTCCTTCAAACATGACTTTGCTAATCATTGTAATCTGCTCCACATGAGAAATTTTTGGCATTTTATAGGAGTCAGATGAGAATTTTCCTGGACTTGAACCTTAAAGATGTTGCTGAATACTTTAATCTGTGGACTGTGAATGAGTTCATAATACAATTTTCCTTTTTTATTTTTTATTTTTTTTGTTTCTATTTAAAATGTTGTTAGTTTCTACGGCTACACGTGTGCATGTCTAAATTTATTTATAAATGTATGAAAAAAAATCTATCTTGTGTAGAGATTTCATTTGGAACATACTATGCTCTGTAGTGAGAGTCACTTCACAGAATCTATGGCTGTATTTTCTGCCACAGAAAAATATGAATATGCAAAATGAAGTAGAAATACGACCTGACCTTTTACTTCCTAGGATTAAGTCTGAAATTCTCACATTGCCTCTAAACGTAATCTTTTCAAGCTTCCAGTACATTCTGTTTGGTCCTACCACACAGGCATCTGGCATTTTACATTACTTTACATCACTAAACACTCTTTGTAATCAAAGTAACCATCAAATATCTCTGTGAGAGGACATTTGGCTTAAAGATTGGAGCTCTCTGACAAGCTAGCCGTAAAAGCAATTGTGAAAATGAACTGTTATGGAAGGATTTAACGTGTTAAATTTCATGTGTGTGAAATATAGCTTAAGCAGATGGGTCTGAATAGCTTCTTTTCACAAAGATGAGGTAGATATATCATTTATTTATTTACTACTTAACTGAATTAAATTTTAGGCAAAGGAATTAGAATGACTGAGCTTTACAGAAAACTGATAAATTATTTCTTCAAATATTATTTGTTATCAATAGCTTTTTAATACATTTGAACAAATACATACATGCATATATAAAAACTGAGAAGATTGCCCTAACTAATCTTTTCCATATACTCAACATTAACGAAATCTTAACCTTTAAGCAGATGATTCATTTTACAATGAACAGATTCTTGTTTTTGATTAAATGCAACTTTTGGAATGTTAATTCTGAAGTACCTCAATAAAAAATAAAAAGGGTGAGTGGTTTAGAGAGTGTGAAAGAAAGATGCTTAAAGTGAGTCTTACAATGAATAAAAGCAGTAAGCTAAAGTCATTATTGCTGCTAATTAATCTACTTTTTTTTTTGCCTTTTTTTTTTTTTTTTTTGCTTTTCAAATCACGATAATTATAAAGAAGGGTTCTTGCATTTTTTTAATGGAAACAGATTACTGTTTAAGCTTTTAGAAACACGGCACTTGTACAAAAAAATAAAAATAAAAAAATAAAATCCCGAGACTGAGTTGGCTTGCATTGCATATTTCCCTTTCTATCTCAGAAGTATATTAGGGCTCATAGGAATATAGCCAAGGCATGAACTAACATCTAGGGGTGCTGACAATCAGTGGTTCTTAATTTTTCTTCTTGGTACTTTGCTTTTTAGCAGTATATGCACTCAGCTGGCTGTGGTCCTGGGTTTAATTCACTCCAGAGTCCTGATGAAAGAATAGATGAAAACAGACAACATATTGTTTTCTATACACTATACAGTTATCCAACTATTACTGTATTCTCCATTTCCAGTGTCCTCTTACCTATTTGTACGCAGTGAAATATGTGCCCTTAGTACCTCTGCTTTCACAAGCTGCATAAAGAGTTCTATTGTTTCAGAAACTTTGAAATGAAAGAAAAAACACAAAACCTGACAATATATTGTGGGGTCACAGGAGTATCCCTCAGGATGCATAGATAACCTAAGCCAATTTGTATGTAGCTTGCACATGCTAACCTGTTCCTGAGGAGTCTAGCCTTAAACTAGCCCTAAATGAGAATGTGGGACATTTTGTAACTCTTGGAACACACAGCAACAGGTTTATCTCCTTATGATGATACAGTTAACCATGGAAATACAGCCACAGTTTATTCTGCAGAAGTGAGCACCCCTCCTCCACCCTGCAACTCCCCCACACACCCCTACTACATGACTGTAGTAGAATTTTAAAGGATTCTTTCTTCAAGGAAAGTTCTTAAAAATATTCTTCTTTAGAATTACATTAATGTAATGTTGGAAGCAATCACACAATGTAATTTCATTTTATTTCTTTATCTTTTACAATAGGAGGACTTGAATCAATTCAAGTGATGCCTGAGACTACCCAAAAACAAGGCAGCAGTTCTGTGCATTGTAGGGTGTAAAATCAGAATACTACCTCCTTTGGTAGTGAAACCACAAACCCGCAAACACATAAGCAGTGATAGATATCATGTATCATGACGGGTGATGTGAGTGTTTCACTCCTTACTCACAGCTAAGCAATTTATTCTATCAAAAGAAGAAAAAGAGGAGAGTTAAAATTAAAAGACTGTGGAAAATACCATGAAGAAAAACAAGATCCCAATTTCTTTAGGCTTAAACTAAAACCAGAGTAAAGATAAAATAAAATTAAAATAAAATTAAAATAAAGTTGCTACAAGGAACTAAGTTCCTTCAGAGCATTCTAAGTTCTCAGATTTTCACTGCAGAAGATAAATGAAGTGGAATATTAGATAATATATCTACTTGTCTAAAAGGAGCAACGAAAACTTGTGATTACAGCAAGAAGTTTAAATAACTAGTCAGGAATATCTACTATTCTATTGGGATAAAGTTTATAACTTGATCCTTTTTTTTTTTTTTCCTTTCAGTTACAAAATCCATCAGAAAAATTTGTTTATGTGAAGAAGCACACACAGATATCCAAAATCAAACTTTACTAGCAATGTGATATATATTACATTCTGTGTTTTAAACTAAAAATATTCTTAATCACTTGAATGTATATCATTTAAGGCAATGGTTTTTAAAGTAAAACTAAAATTTCTTGTTTCCAAGATGCTTTTTGCCATAACCTTTAGAAAATTCTGTTTGTCTTAAATTAATTGAACTGGGGTCTTGAGGATAACATTAACCTTTTATATATATATATATATATATATATATGTATATATATATATATTTATATATGATAGAACAGGTTATTTCCTGACCTATAGATTATTAGTCACCTGAGAGAGGACTGTAAAGGACAGTGACCTGAAATTATTGATCTTTTTTAAGCTAATAATTCCATTTTGAAAATCAGCCTGAAAAAGGAAATGGACACTTTATAATGTATGATATACATTAATTTCTTAGGTATCCATAATGACGTGATTTTACAGCAAATTATTTATCAAGACAAAGGTGTTGTAAAAACAGTTAAAAAGTTAAAAAAGTTAAAAACCCACTGGTTTCTGACACATTATTAGTGATAGTGAAAATTTTGTCATTTGGAAGTTCATTTGCAGGAAAGAGGTTCCATAAAATAAGAAATGCATAACTGAAATTCCTGATGATTTTCAGCTGAATATTCCTTCCATTATTTTCATACATTAGTAGTAAGTATAATATCTTTCTCTGATGGATATTTTCCCCTTCCAGTATAGAAGTTTAACAATTTTTCAATATAAAAAAAAAATATCAATTTTTATTCTTTTTCTCTGAAAATAAGACAAAATGTATAATAAATGAATTGCTTTCTTATACCAATCTTATACAAACAATTTTTTTAAGTTTACAATCACTTTAGAATATTTACTGCTTTTAGGAATGTTGTTATTTTTATTATTTTACTATAACTTTTAATTTATGATATGTTAAAGACATTATGTTTTATGTTGTTATTGTGATGTATAAAGATACTGAAAATATTTCCAGATTTGAGAGATAGTTACTAATATATTATTTATTTATTTATTTATTTAGCAAAATCTACCCATCTTGGAAAGAAAGGGAATTTTAGCCCTTAACTTTAACCTAGGGAAAAAAAATAGCAATAATTAAAGATAAAAATATATACTGTATTTCTGAAACTTAGCCACTTGGTGAAGAAGTAAACTATCTAGGAACTTTCAGGTACATTATTATCTTCAGTCTATCAACCTTAAAATAGTTGTATTTGTTTGTCCATCTTCAGTAATAAAACAAACAAGAGTTATAATATGTAAGTTGTAGCCCAAATACCATCTTGCTCATGAGACTTCTTCCCATTGCCTGTGATCAAAGAGAGCTCTCTGTGGCTACATACATAAATGCACAGACATAAATGGATTTCTCCACTAGCTATAAATGAATAACCCATATTGAAGTTCACAAGCAGAGCCTTCACACATACCACCACATGCAGAATAGGAAGCCCACTCTCACAGAAGACAGTTTGCAGTGACTGGTGCAGCTCTGACAGCAAAGCATGCCAAACTGCATCTCAATTACATATGACCAGCTGATCCCTTTTATGCACTTCATTTCCCCAGGCCCATTCTTCCTCTATTGATGTCTCTCTTTCTCTACTCTTGTCCATTCCCAGATAAACAACATGCTTCTACCCTCCTACTTTTTTTTTCCCTGTTGGTCCTAGTTTTCTACATTGGTACTGAAAATTAGTATTTCTGATACCATTACCTAGATCTTCTCAGCTTTGCATTGCACTAACCTTGCATTACTAATAAGGTCACTTAGGCCCTGCAGGTCCTTCAAGACACTGTTCTTCAAAAGACCCTTAATCATGTCCTCCAAATATCTGTGAAGTTTGATGTCTTTCACAAAATTCTCTTTAACAATGTCTAAAATCCATCCATTCATCACATCATTATCCATAACTTTGTTAGCTTCTGATTTCATTGTCATGTCCAGCAATTTTCCATGTCCTGTTCAGCTGCTCATGGTTGTAAAGATAGCCAAACATCAGGCCAGGGTCCAGTTGTTTACCTGCAGACTTTCACAGATAAAGAAATGAGTTCCCAATAATAGCTCTTAACAGCTTTTAAAAAGTACGCTGTTAGCATGCCTCTATCTCTTACAATCTGGCCAAATAATATAGCATTAGAAAAAAAAAAAAAAAAAAGAAAAAAGAAAAAAAGAGAGAGAGAGAGTTAAAGAAGCAGGTTCCATTTTTTTAGCAGTTTTAGAGCTCCCTTATTTTTTATATTTCCTGAGCTTGCTTTGTGACTTCTCTTTTTCCAACCACTCTCTTCTGACTTCTGCTGATTTTACCATTACACCAGTATCTTCTTTTCTTATCAATATGCCTTCCAGAACAAAACTCACTCAAAGCAGTTCACAGCAGCAGGCAAAGTAAGAAACAGGTTATGGTAGCGAGCTGCAGGGTAGACAGACTGTCAAATCTTAATAAAAAAAAACAAGATATAAAAGAAGAGAGAACAAGATCAAAAAACAAACAGTTTCTTCTGCAACCTGAGGGCTCTCATAACTCCTAAACCCCATCAGACCATCCCACTTGCTGCAGTCACCCAGTGCTACCTAAGCTGAATTAATTATTACTAATACCATAACACCCACAAAACTACAACTGACTTCTTTCTAACTCCACCTTCTTTTGCCTCCAGAGCATCCTGCTAGACTATCACAGCCCTACCACTCATCAGTAATTCCCTCACTGCGACCTCTCTTACTCTAATGATATTGTATCCTGATCTTGCCACAAAACTAAATTTAGTCATTGTAGACAAGTGACCTTGAACTGTTTCTGAGGCCAGGGAGTATAAACATCTTTGTCCAGTGTATTGACCTAGAGAATATTTTGAAATACTGAAAATTTATACCCTCTGTTGTTGCACTAAAATGTCTTGTCAAGTCTTTCGTGGCATGAAAGGTTACTCCTTGGATGTACCTATGCACCAATAGTACATAGTGGTTGCCTGTCAAAGGTTAAACAAATCCTTTTGGAATATCTCAAAATCCAAAGTGTAGTAAAGTTTTATGTAGCATCCAATCAGTATTACATCTTCTGTATTTCTCTCTGTCTTTATATTTTGAATTTAATCATTAGAGAGATGAACATATATATATATGAGACTTTCAAGATTCCAGAAGACTTTAAACAGAACTGTCTGCAACAGTTTCTTATCTGTATGGCATGTAATACTGAAAAAGAATAATCCTTGTTTTAGGTCTCTTGCTTTTGAAGTTTCCTGACAGAATGAAAATAGAGTAATTCCACTGTTGGCCACTTTGCAGTGGCAGCTGTGTGAAGTCATTATAAACACTGAAGATAACTTTCCATATGGCAAGAATTCCTAAATGTTTGTTTGGTAATCACCAGTGTATACTCATTAGTATCCAGAGCTGCATAATTCTACTGAACGTAATTCTTGGATTAGAAATTCTGTTGTGTTGAATTTCTCCACAATAAGGGTCCAATTCTAATTCTTGAATTCTGATACAGATTTTGATCATCGAAGGTAGAAAATTTATGTATTTGGATCCTCTTCTCCTCTGCCTCCCTTCCAGTCTCCATTCTATTTTAGATACAAAATAAAAAAGTAAATTCTCAGTCAACTCATCAGCAGTTGACAGTCAAATAGTGATTTCACCATTTTTGTTTCTTTCTGCTTCATTGAAGTCTTCCAGCACAGGATTAGTAGAGGCAAGGTTACCAATTGAAGTTCCACATTTCTGAGTTTCTTTCAGACTGTTTTTCCCTGGATGATACTAAATGCTTATATTTACATAACCTGAATCAATTTCTCATTTTGAATTTTTAATATTTCATAACAAATAGTGATTGAAGTAATAAGAATAGCTATTCTCCAAAGAGCCTATATTATTGCAACAGGATACAGTTTCTCATCACTATAATACCATTTTATAATATTTTAAATTTCATTAAGATATTAAATAACTATCAGTTTAAAAAGCACTGAGAAAAAAAGAGAAAAGGGAAAATCAAAAATCAGAAGCAAGATATCAAAATTAAATGAATAGATTTTCTACTGTCATAACTTATTGCTAGTCAATATTCACAGTTGAGAAATGAAACTGAGAACTATTTGATTATTTTAAATAGCTACAATCTCTCAGAATAAATATTTTCTTTTTAGGATTGGCATTGTAAAGTTTCAGAAATACAGCAGAACATTAAATATTCATTGGCTTTAAAAATATATATATTAAGAAAAAAATTCTTATTATCTAATATCTGGATTTTTTCATGTATTATCAAATAAGGATATTTCACCAATCCTACAATCTGCAAACAAATGCTTCCCCTTCTGCCCCTATTAAAATAGTAAAAACCTGTATGAAAATCCTGCCTTCTTTTCATTAAGGTACACAGAAAATAACAAATTTTTTTTTCAAGTTATATTCAACACATTACAGAAAGGTTTTAAACATAATTGACTTAATTAGCATATATTTCATCCCATTCTATGCCACGCGCTATACTGAAATTTATATTAGAATTTTCTTTTTTCACTGATAGTAGAATGTTTTGGATTTTCAGGACACTGAAGAAAAGCTAAATAAATATTCTTCATTATGAAAAATAATTATGCAGTGAAAGTCTTATCTTCTAATTCAGCCTTTTTCCTCTCTATTAATCAAACTCCCATAGGATTTTCTTTAACTAGAGATGACATTACTATTCTTAGAATCACAGAAAGACTTTGCTTGGAGGGATCTTAGAAGGTCACCTAATCCAACATCATGTTCAAACAAAAGCTTAGATCAAGCTGCTGAATGCAGCTTGTGTGGTTCAGTTTTAGGGCCATTTTTTTTTTCTTTAATGTTTTCTTTATTGTTAAAAGCTTGTTTGCTTTTAGGGACAGTTCTCTTCAGTGATTTTATAAATGATCTGGATGCAGGACTCAAACATATACTAAGTTTGTTGATGATACTAAATTAGGAGTAGCTGTTGAGGGCTGAGAAGCCTTTCTGAGAGATCATGACAAATTAGAAGGTTGGGCAATCACCAACAGTATGAAGTTTAACAAGAGCTGGTGCTGGATTCTGCACCTGGGACAGAGCAACCCTGGCTATATGTACAGACTGGGGGTCAGAGGTTGGAGAGCAGACCCATGGAAAGATATCTGGGAGTTCTGAGTCAACAGTGTGCCCTGTAAGAAAAAGGACCTGTGTCCGGGGATGCATCAAGCACAGGATTCCTAGCTTGTCAAAGGAAATGACTGTGCCACTCTACTCTGTGCTTGTGTAGCCTCATCTCAAATATTGCATGCTAATTTGGCCACCACAGTAACAAAAAGGGAATAACACGAGTTAACACGAGAAAAGCGAGTGTCCAACATTAGGCTACAAAGACAGTGAAGGGTCTAGAGGAGAAGATGTATGAGTAGCAGCTGAATCCATTTGGTTTATTCAACCTACAGAACAGACTGAGGGTAGAACTCATCACAGTTCACAGCATCCTCACAAGGGGGAGCAGAGGGAAAGGTGCTGATCTGTTCCATCTGGTGACAAGAAATTGGGCCAAAGGGCCTATTTCAGCATGAAGGGGCTGTTGAATGACAGGACAGGGGAGGTTCATATGGGATATTAGGAGAAGGTTCTGGTGGTTTTATCCTTGTTAAGCAGCTGAACTCCATTACAACTGCTCTCTCATTCCCTGTCCTCAAAGGAAAAGGGGGAGAAAATGTGATGGAAAGGGCTCAGGAGTTACAATAAGGACACTAATTCTCATCACAGGAAAAACAGACTCAGCATAGGGAGATGAATATAATTTATTGCCTATTACTAGCAGATGAGCACAGAGAGAAACTAAATGCAAATTTAAAAACCTTCCCCCCATCCACCCTCTTCTATGTCCTACCCCTGAGCAGTGCAGGAGGACGGCGAATGGGGGCTGCAGTCAGTTTCTAACACTTTGTCTCCGCCACTCCTTCACGATCACTCTCTGCCCCTGCTCCACATGGGGTCCCTCCCACAGGATACCGTCCTTCCCGAATTAAGCCAGCAGGGGCTGCCCACAGGCAGCAGCTCTTCAAGAACTGCTCCCACATGGCTCTGTACCACGGGGTCCATCCTTCACGAATGAACTGCTCTAACATGTATCCCCCATGGGTGGCAGATCCCCCAGATCACCTGCTCCTGCGTGGGCTCCTCTCCATGGGCTGCAGCTCTGGCCTGAGGCCTGCCCTTGTGGGGGCTCTCCATGGGCCGCAGCCCCATTCAAGCCAGATTGACCTGCTTCACCATGGTCTCCTCCACGGGCTGCAGCATGGAAGTCTTCAGAATGGTACACCACAGGCTGCAGGGCAACTTCTGCTCTGGCACCTGGAGCACCTCCTCCCCCTTCTTCACTGACCTTGATCTCTGCAGGCTTGTTTCTCACTCCTCTCTCTCCCAGATGCTCTTGTACAGTAGTTTTTTTCCTTTTCTTAAATATGCTCTCACACATATTTAGGCACAACCAACATTGCTCATTGGCTGTATTATGGCCAGTGGCAGGTCCCTTTTGGAGCTGGCTGGAACTGGCTCTTACCTAACATGGGTCCAACTTCTGGACTCTTCTTACAGAGGTCACCCCTGCATCCCCCCTCCTATCAAACCCTTGCCACATAAACCCAAGATAAATTTCTTCGATGTGAGAGTGTGATCAGACACTGCAACAGGCTTCCCAGAGAAGTGGTTGCAGCCCCAATCCTGCCAGAATTCAAGAAGCATTTAGACAATACCCTCAGACATACAGTTTAATTTTTAGGTAGTCCTGTTTGGAGCCAGAAGTTGGACTCAATGATTCTTGTGGGTCCTTTCTACCTTGTAATATTCTGTGATTCTATAAGTTTCAAAAATCCCCAATGGCAGAGGTTCCTCAGCCTAAATAGGAAAATTTTTCTCAACATAGTCTAAGATTATTTCAGTAACTTTCATATCTTATCTTCATAGTCAAATCTTTCCAGTTTACAGTTAATATTTGTTCTTGTTTTTGAAAATAGGAGGAAATTACGGCATTTTATAAAGATAAAGACTGGCACTTAGGCCACTTAAATATCAGATTAAACAGATTTTAGGCATGACTCTCAGATCTATTTAAGTTTAGTATCATTGCCAAAGAGGAGGCAAGAATGTACATATATGAAGACGATGCAATGAAAGACCAAAACTACATCAAAAGAAGAAATAGATTATTCCTTTTTTTTTTTTTTCCTCATCCTTTTTGGATATAGCTTCAATATCCTTTAGCTAAAAAGCTTACTCTCCCTGTTTTCGTTCTATAACATCACTCTTTATTTACTGGCACAGCTCCTGACTCTGCGGAGGACACTGGTGCTCTGGCAGGAGTCACCTTAGGTAAACAAGGAGAACATCATGTCTCATGAGACATGGAGAACTTTCATGAGACAAGGAGAACTTCATGTTTCATGAATTCATCAGTTGAAATGACAATTCAGTTAAAAAATCAATCCACAGAAAGCAAGAAAATTTGCAGATTGTCAGGTGAGCTCATGAAAACAGACCATTCCATGGTCACAGGGCTAACTGAAAAAGCTGTTTTAGATTTCAGTTGAATCTCAGAAAACAGACATACAAACATCCAGTTCTTTGTGTTCTCCATTTTACATGACCTCATTAATCAAGTGACCAACATGAATAATCAAACACAAAAGTAGAAACAAAATAATTTTTTACTGTTTTTTTTCCAGTTTTTCCTCTTCATTCTATTTCTAAACTGCATAATTTGGAGACTATAAAAAGATTTAATGTTGTGTATTACTATAAAAAAATTCAATCTTGTGTATCACTATTGTGTTTTTGTAATTTTTTTCCAGGGTTAAGTGTATTTCCTGAATGCGTATAAAGCAAATTAGATAGACATTATGTATTATTAAAGAACAAAATAATCATTAAAGAGGTTTTTATTGTGTGACTTGTAGTAGAGTCATTAATAGGTAGGGCCATCAGGGATAATTTCCTTATTAATGAGATTAGTAATGTTGGAATGAGTCCAGAGGAGGACCGCAAGGATAATGAGAGGGCTAGAGCACCTCTCCTATAAAGACAAGCTGGGAGATGTTGTTCAGCCTGGAGAAGAGAGGGTTCTGGAGAGACCTTACAGAAGCTTTCCGGTACCTAAAGGGAGTCAGGGAGTGTAGTGATAGGAAAAAGGATAACATTTTTTGGGTAATTTACATTCCTCTGGTTATTTTGTGTTTTGTTCCACATCTGGAGGAAAAGCAGGCCAGCACAGAAACATTTTCACAAGCCCTGGTCCTCTTGGGGGACTTTAACTACCCTGATATCTGTCAGAGGGACAGGACGGTAGGGCATAGGCAATTCAGGAGGTTCCTGAAATACACTGATGTTAATAACTTCCTTCTTCAAGTGATAGAAGAGACAATGAGGAGAGGTGCTATGCATTTTCACCAACAAGGAGGGGTTGGTAGGAAATGTGAAACTCCAGGGCAGCCTTGGTTGCAGTGATCAGGAAACAGTGTAGTTTTGCATTCAGAGGGCAGCAAGGAAGGTGTACAGCAAGCTCTCTTAGGAGAGCAGACTTTGGCCTCTTCAGGGATCTGCTTGGTAGAGTACCACGGGACAAAGCCCTGGAAGGATGAGGAGCCCAAGAAAGCTGGTTAATATTTAAGGATCACCTCCTTCAAACTCAGAAGCAATGCATCCCAAAAAAGAGGAAGTCAGGCAAAAATGCCAGGAGTCCTCCATGGATGAACAAAGAGCTTCTGACCAAGCTTACGCAAAAGAATAAGGAATACAAAGAGTGAAAGAAAGGACAGATAGCTTGGGAGGGACATGAAGACATTGTCCGAGTAGACAGGGATCAGGTTAGGGAAGCCAAATCCCTTTTAGAATTAAATTTGTCCAGGGATATCAAGGACAATAAGAAAAAGATCTATAGGTACATCAGTGATAAAAGAAAAGGGAAAAAAAGAGAAAGGTTAGGGAAATTGTGAGCCCTCTTTGGAAGGAAACAGGAGACCTGGTCACCTGGCATATGGAGAAGGCTGAGGTATTAAGGTACTAAATGATTATTTTACTTCAGTCTTCACTGACAAGAGCTCCAACCACATGGCCCGGGCCCCAGAAGGCAAAGGCAGGAACTAGGAGAATGATGAACTACCCAGTGCAGAAGAAGAGCAGGTTCAAGACCATGTAAGGAACCTGAAGGTGCACTAGTCCATGGGACTTGATGAGATACATCTGTGAGTCTTAAGGGAACTGGTGGATGTAGTTGCTAAGCCACTATCCATCATATTTGAGAAGTTGTGGCAGTCTGGTGAAGTTCCCACTCACTGGAAGAGGGAAAACATAACCCCCAATTTTAAAAAGGGAAAAAAAGGTAGATGTCTGGAAGTATAAGTAAGTCAGGCTCTGTTACTGGCAAGATCATGGAGCAGATCCTCCTGGAAACCATGCTAAGGTACATAGAAAATAAGGAGGTAATTTGTGACAGCCAACATGGTTTCACTAAGGGCAGATCGTGCCTGACAAATCTGGTGGCCTTCTACAATGAGGTTACAGCACTCATGGATAAGGGAAGACCAATGGATGTCATCTACCTGGACTTGTGTAAAGCATTTGACCCATGATATTCTTGCCTCTAAATTAGAGAGACATGGATTTGACAGATGGACCACTCGGTGGGTAAGGAATTGGCTGGATGGTCACACTCAAAGAATTGCAGTTGATGGATCAATGTCCAAGTGGAGATCAGTAACAAGTGGTGCTCCTCAGGGGTCAGTATTGGGACCAGCACTGTATAACATCTTTGTCGGTGACATGGACAGTGAGATTGAGTGCACCCTCATCAAGTTTGCTGACAACACCAAGCTGTGTTGGTGCAATCAACATGCTGAAAGGAAGAGATGCCACTGTAGTGGTTTAACCTGGCCGGCAGCTAAGCACCCCTCAGCTGTTTGCTCACCCTCCCTTCCCCATTGGGATGGGGGAGAAAATTGAAAAAATAAAATAAAATGAAAGCTTGTGAATTGAGATAGAGACAGTTTATTATGACAGAAAAGAAAGGATAATAATAATAATAATAATAATAATAATAATGTACAAAACAAGTGATGCATAATGCAATTGCTCACCACCTGCTGACCGATGCCCAGCCTATCCCCAAGCAGCTGGTCCCTCCACCCTGGCCAGGCCCCCCATATTAATTGTTCAGCATGATGCCATATGGTATGGAATACCTCTTCGGCCAGTTTGGGTCAGCTGTCCTGGATCTGTCCCCTCCCAGCTCCCGCTGCACCCCCAGCCTGCCCGCTGACAGGACAGTGTGAGAAGTTGAACAGTCCTTGGCTTAGTGTAACTTAGTGTACTGCTCTGCAACAATTAAAACATCAGTGTGATTTCAACATTATTCTCATCCTAAATCCCAAACGTTGCACCATTCCAGCTACTAGGAGAAAAATTAACTCTATTCTAGCCAAAACCAGGACAGCCATCCAGAGGGATCTGGACAGGCTTGAGAGGTGGGCCTGTGAGAACCTCTTGAGGTTCAACAAAGCCAAGTGCAAGGTTCTGTACCTGGCCTGGGGGTGATTCTAAGCACAAATACAAGCTGGGCAAAGAATAGATTAAGAGCAGCCCTGAGGAGAAGGTCTTGGTGTTGTCGAATGAAGAACTAAGCATGAGCCATCAATAGGCACTTACAAACCAGAAAGCTAACCGTATCCTGGGCTGCATGAAAAGAAGCATGGCCAGCAGGTTGAGGGAGATGACTGTCCTTCTCTGCTTTGCTTTTGTGAGACCCTGCCTTGAGTACTGCATTCAGCATTGGGGTCCCCAGCACAGGAAGGAAATGGACCTATTACAGCGAGTCCAGATGAGGGCCCCGAAGATGATCAAAGGGCTGGAGTACCTCTCCTACAAAGACAGGCTAAGAGAGCTGGGGATGATCAGTCCAGAGAAGTTAAGACTTTGGGGAGACCTTATAGAGGCCTTCCAGTACCTAAAGGAGGTCTACCAGATAGCCGGGGAGGTACTCTGTCAGGGATTGTAGTGACAGGACAAAGAATGATGGTTTTAAACTAAAAAAGGGTAGATTTAGATTAGGTGTAAGGAAGAAATTCTTTACTCAGAGGGTGGTGGGGCACTGGAACAGGTTGCCCAGAGAAGCTGTGGATGCCCCATCCCTGGAAATGTTCAAGGCCAGGTTGGATGGGGTTTTGATCAAGCTGATCTAGTGGGAGTTGTGCCTGCCCATGGCAGGGAGGTTGGAACTAGACGAATATATGGTAAAATATTTGTAACTGTCAAATTTATTGTTAGACAGAATTATTTTAACACTCTTATAAATGCTTTTTTTTTTCTTTAATTCTGTTTCTACTTTATTTATATATCTCTCAGTGTGTTTCTTCAAAATATTAGTTATTACTTTATTCTTTATTTTCAGTCTTACCTATAGAATTATTTTTTCCCCCTCAAGATCAAATCTTTCCTCCCCATGAGTTCTGTGTTGATTTCAGTACAATTGCATCATGTTGTAACATATTAATATTATTTTTTTTTTAGTTTCATTAGAAACTGAGATCTGAAATCAGTTCTAAGAAAATAATCATGCAAGCTGTAGTCTGCTATCTAGACAAAAAAGTGGTGAAAAAAAGTTTAAATTCAAATTTTATATGTATACATATAAAAATTATGCACATTTCATGTTGCATATCTCCTTTACAATGAGGTTTATAAATAGAATAATAATTATGACGTCATTTACTAGCTACCTTTAAAACAACTTACCATTACTTTTCCTATCCTGTATGTGCATGTACAGAGAAAAATAACATATATTTTTAAAGATACTGAACTTATATAAGTATTTTTGCAAAATTTTGTCATGAAATAATATTTATGTTAATTTCTGTAAAAATATTATACATAATTTTTATCTGCACCCTCAGTGCTAAAATCTATCATTAATTTCAGTTAAACCACATTATGAGAAAATTGTTTCCTTTTTTATCAGGACTTTTATTCTTGCAGTTAAATGTCAATATAAATGACCTGTGGATATATATACACATATATATCAATTTTATGTCTATATCCTTATTATATATTTAAAATATAGTACATTGAATAAGCATTATTTACTAGGTATTTTCCCATAAATATTTTAGTAAGTCATAACACAATAAGCACTACATTTCATGCATATGTAACAGGAGACTTTATCATAATGTTCAAGCCTAAAAATAAAAACATGAATGGTAATGTTTTAATGCAACTTTAACTTGATCCAAATTAGAACAATATATTCTTTTAGCAGCTATACAAAGATTTCCATGGCCCTGTTTTTTTGTTTGTTTGTTTGTTTTTTCCCAACAGATAAAAACAATAATAAAAATTAAAGTTTGTTCTATGTAGTTTTGAAGCATTGCTCATGGAAGAAAAAAAAAAAAAGAAGACATACGTTGTCATTACTGAGCAGTGGGATTCTTGCATGTCTTTTCCTTCAAACAGTGTAAGACTTACATCAAAAGGAGATACTTTCTCCATATTGTGAATTAGCTTTTTTCTTCTGAGAGGTGCTGGATGATCTGCAGGTGGACAATAGGTTTCATAATGGCTCCAGAAATGAGTTAGACATGAGAATACTGAATATTAGAATGAGAATGAAACATGAGAATACTGAAATCTCTACAACTACCTGAAAGAAGGAAGTTGTGGGGAGCTGCTTTTTGTTGTTGTTGTTCTTGTTGTTGTTCCACAATAGAAAAAAGACATGAAAGAAAATGATACAGCCATTTAGCAGAAAAAGAAGAAATGTTTTTCTGATGTAATGTATAAACAATGACAGCGTAATAGCTTGGTACTAATGTTAGCCCATATTGAAAACAATCACTGAATTTTTTTTGAAAATTACTGCTTTGGTTTCTGTTATAAAGTGACAATTTTCAGTTTTCAACAGACAAAACTTGAATTTTGTTAAAAACAACTCCTTCAACAAGATAAATCAGTAACTTTTTATTTATTTATTTATTTATTTAAGTTCAATCAGTACTTTAAGTAAATAAGTTGTTGTTGGTCAGTTTGGTCCCAATTAATTACCTGCACATTTAACAGAAGGGTACTATCTATAACACATTATATTGTGAGTACAATACCCTACCATAAGTGGGCATTCAATTAATTCAATATTAGCATTCTGTTCTATTACAATATCAACATTTAGAATGGAAGTGTATTAAGGATTCACACATTTACTTACTCCTAAATAAATGTATTTAGCTGAAATCTGAACTGACTTTGTGGCTATGGTGTGACTGATATTAAGGAAAGTTTGAACTAAAGGGTGATCTGAATCTTTCAGTATAGAATCACAGAATCATAGAATCATTAAGGTTGAAAAAGACCTCCAAGGTCATCTGCTCCAACTGTCCCCCTACCACCAGTACTACCCACTAAACCATAAGCACCACATTGAACCTTTCCTTAAACACCCCCAGGGATGGTGACTCCACCACTTCCCTGGGCAACTCATTCCAATGCCTACCACTCTCTGAGAAGAAATGTCTCCTAATTTTCAGCCTAAACCTCCCCTGGCTCTTGAAACTTGAAAACCATTCCTTCTTGTCTTATCGCTAGTTATCTGTGAGGAGAGACCAACCCCCAGCTCCCCACACCTTCCTTTCAGGTAGTTGTAGAGAGCAATAAGGTTTCCCCTGAGCCTCCTCTTCTCCAGACTAAATAACCCCAGTTCCCTCAACCGCTCCTCATAGGACTTGTGTTCCAAGCCCGTCACCAGCTTTATAGCCCTTCTCTAGACATGCTCCAGGGCCTCAATGTCCTTCTTGTAGTGAGGGGCCCAAAACTGAATACCGTATAGAACAGTACCCTCAGCACCTTTGGTTCCCATAGACTTCTGACAGTCCAGGTGGAGCAGCAGGTCTCTAATTGCCTGAATTGTGCAGGGGTTTATTCTGTTCCCCGTCTCAGACTTCCAGGTCAGGAGGCTGAGTACCCTGAGGATAACTGATCTGACTATTAAAGACAGATGTAAAGAAGGTATTGAGAATCTCAGCCATTTCCTTATTCTCAGTAGTCAATGTATATATCGGTATAGCTGCATCTTCTCCAGTAACTAGCTCAGAATGATATTCTGTGGATAAAATATGAGATATACAAGGTAAACATTAATCTTTGATCACATGAACAGCTCCTGTGCCTTTGTGTAAATGCTACAAAGTAAGCTTCATTGCCTGCTTTGATGAAGTGTTTATACAGTAAAAACATTTCATAGCATACTGAGATCCCATAAATCAATTTGAAATTAGTTTACTCTCAAGCTGATAAATCTCATTTTAGCATTATATTTTGAAGGTGATTTAACAGGTATTTCAGTGTATAATTTATACTATATCAGAGAGAGATAAGAAAACAAGTGTTCTAAACCAATAATTATTGTCACATTCATTTACAAATTCTGTTAAAGCTTTGAATTCGGTTTTGAAAAAAACTTTTTAAATACAGTTTATTCATAATCATAATTCTAGTGCATAAACTCTGAAACCTCTTGAGTTATATATAATTATAAGGTACTGTATTCTTTTGTGATGGATATAGCCTTCAGATCTTCAACTTTCCTGAGACTGGAACAAGCTACTTGTCAACAGTCAGTGTAAGTATATATAGCATCCACACTTATAAAAAGGTCTGCACACTAAGAAAGTATTTTTTTATGATTATTTTTCTATTCACTTTTTTTTTTTTTTGGTCTGTGATAATCTAAATAATCTGAACCAAT